>NC_056744.1:1353494921-1353604921 GCF_019279795.1 Protopterus annectens | reverse complement strand
GTGAACTCCAAATGTACGGAAGTCTGGCCCATTACTGTTGAGCTACCATAATGACCTCCTTAATTATGTATATACTGTATATTTGTTTTTCGTTAATTATGTCTATATTGTATATTTGTTTTTTGTTAATTATGTGTATAATGTACATTTAGTTTTCATTAATTATGGATATATGGATCTACTTTCATATCCTGAATTACCAAAATCCCGAACGACACAATAGCAAGATCATAAGTTCGAAAGTTGGCTTTACTGAAAGTTTAAAAGCTCGACTTTCAGAATGGCTAAGAATGGCTAAAAGATGTTAATAGTTAAATGGTGTATTGGTAATTTTTACGCTATCCCTCTAAGATTTGTAGTTTGTAAAACAAAACAGTATGGTAGACGTTGAGTTCAGACCCAGTGAATCATTGCTAGGTATAGAAGAACAGAGCATATGAAACACAAATGCTATTATTGTAAGTAAGTTTAATCTATGGAATGGAGTGTGTAACTGAAAAGGTATCTGTGTTGTAAGTGCAAACAAGAAGGACAAGTTAGAGGTAGAGGTATTTCTGCATCTTGAGCAAATTGTTAAACTGCTACAGACATTCGATGCTTTTGTTTACATAGGAGATGTTGTTGAACTAGTAAGTTACAGTTTGTATAGTATTGTTATTTGTTAAAGGCATCAGTATATTGTTAAAGATGTATGTGTTAAATTATTATTTAGTTGTTTGGCAATATATTTAGATTTGTATAGTGTGCAGCACAGTAGTTGAGTTGTGTACTGTTTAAATGAGGATCGTCATACAGCACGGAACAGCATATTTACAGTTTTCTTCACTGTAGTGCGATCTCGGAGTTGATATATTTAATTAGCAGGGGGTGTGGGGGGTGCAGGGGGCCTTGCTCTCCTTCTTAAATGTATAAAAGGCTAACGTAAATTGTTTTAATTTGTTAGTTTGTTTTGTATTGGTGGAGGGCAGGAATGTTGTGTGCTTATTATTTTTTGATCATAGGAGATTACTAGGCTATCTACCTGGAGATCATTTTAAGCCCAGCCATTTCAACCCAATGTAATACCATAGATTGCAGTGATGACTGCACATGTCCAGGAAGGTTGTGGCCACTATCCCTGGTAAGAAATTATGGTGCCCCATCCACTCATCCAGGTTCCTCTTGAACAGTGTCATAGAGGTGCTCAGTTTCACATGAATTGTTAGCCTGTTCCAAAAATGTGGAAGTCATTTTGAGATAAATCTGCCCCCCAGGATGTCCTATTTAAGTCGCAGGCCATATTTAAGTCTGTAGAACGGGTAGCCCTAGACCCATTTGATTTACAGATATGCAGGAAGTTCAACAGGTTTGGGTCTTGGATTGCTCTCATACCTGTTAACCTCTTGGAGCAAGAAATCTGGACAAAACCACAAATAAAAAGTGGGACATAGGCCCAAAAATAGGGAAAATTTTAAATATTAAACTTGCAAACTTAAAAAGTTGATAGAGTAATAGGTTTTGCATTAGCCTGAATTTTTCTGAAGGGAATGAAGTCTGAAACTCAAATGTCTGTCATTATTTTCTAACTTCAGTCTTTAATGATTTGCCACTAATTTACCAGAAAACCACAATTTTATAAAAATGGACCAAAAATATGAGGCAAAACTCTGGACATTCTGTGGAAGTCTGTACAGCTGAGAGGTATGTTTGCTTTGTAGGCCAGGCATAAGTCTCTCCTAAGAAGTCTATACAATATGGAGTATAGTGATAGGGTCTTTAGTTGGTCCATGTAAGGCACATGCTGGAGGCCCTTGATGTTCATTGTAAGAAACCTCTGAGGTCTCTCAAATTGCTGCAGGTGTATAGTATGGTATATACCAAATGGGGCATTATACTCAATTATGGGCCAGATAAGTGCCGAGTATAGGAGGGTTATAACTTCTTTTGCTCTCAAGGTGATGTCTTTACTAATCAAGTCAGCAATGTGGAAAGCTTTTCTTACAATGGTAGAAACGTGGTGGTCAAAGTTAAGGTCATGGTCATCCTGTGATCCCAGGTCCCTTACCACTTCCTGGAAACTTAGAGTATTGTTATTGATTTGATAGTGTGAAGGGACATTGTTTGTGCTGAAGGGAATGATGATGCATTCCTTTGCATTCAGTTTGAGACTGTGACTAATACACCAGTCATTGGTCTGTGTGAGACCCTCCCGGAGTATATTGACATAATTTGGGGATTCAATGATTGCACCTAGTTTGCTGTTGCCTGCAATCTTGGTCAGTCACAACCCTTTAGTTTTGACCTCAACTTCTAAAAAGTATATAGCAAACAGCAGGAGGCCAAGCACTAACCCCTGTGGCACCCCACTGGTAACAGGTCTGCTGGTTGATATGGAGTCACCCACTTTGATAGCATGTGTCCGGTTTGTGAGCCAGTTGGCAACTCATCTTACAATGAAGGGATTTACATTCAGTTTGCTAAGTTTATCGGTAATACCTGAATGTGGGATTGTGGTGAAAAGCCTCTGCCAAGTCAAGGTATGCTGTGTGCACAGATTTTCCCTCATCAATCGCCCTGGTCACACTTTCATAGAAATCCACCAGACTTTTTTAAGTGCTGAGATTTTGAAGTTTCAGTAAATCCAGCTGTTGATTTTATGCTCTTGCTGTTGTGTCATTCGGGATTTTGGTAGTTCAGGGTATGAAAGTAGATCCAGATATATTATATATTTGTTTCTCATTAATTATGTGTATACAGTATATTTCTTTTTCATTAATTATGGATATACTGTATATTTTTCATTAATGATATATATATACATATATATATTGTATACTTGTTTTTCTTTAATTATGTACATACTGTATATTTGTTTTTCTTGACTTTTGTATCTTCCTGCTTTGAGTTGCTAGGCTGCAGCATAAAAAGGGACATTTTGCTCCAGTTCACTAGCTAGCACAACAAATCAAAAGAAATCAACAAGTGCACAAGCACACAAGCAAACAAGCACACAAGCACACAAGCACACACATGTGTATGTTTCACAGTAAGACCATGTGCAAGCAGTATATGAAAATAACACTCAGAGGAATAACAATGACTCTAAACATCCCTTAGCTGGCCTGTATTGTCGGATCACAGCTCCCTTTTTCACTTATTTATTCAGATTATGGTAATGGAGCAATGGTAGTGGGTTCAGAATGCTAGAAGATTCACACTGAAGGCGAAAGTGAGGTTATCAAAAGTAAAACATTATATGTTATAGGCAACAGGATTACAAAATAACTAACTAACTAAATAGATAAATAAATAAATCACTACAACAAAATTTCTAATGATGTATTTCCTATGTCAAGGAAGAAACTTATGAATGCTGCTGTTTGGATATTTTTTCTTTGTCAACTGAATACATTTTATTTTTGCACATATTCTTGCTAAGCATATGACATAGGCATATTTATTGTCCATTAATAAAATAAATGTTAATGTTTACTAGCATAAAAGGCTTAATTTTACATTTCAACATTACAAGGCTGCACTAAGTGGTTTATGAGTGCTTGGATAACTTCCATAAGCAATTTATGTAAGTTCCCAAGATACCAATGAGAGGTGAAAAAGAAATGCCAGAGGACAGTGTTTGCTTATTCAGCATAGCCATAGCATAAAACAGCACAGTATTTCATTAAAGCAGTTTTAAAGTTCCCAAACAATACCAATCATTCATTGCTCATTATATCTAAAACCATAGCTTGAAGCATTAAACAACTGCAACCTCCCCCCAAAACTGCAGAGTAATTTAGTTGAAAGGGGCATTGTATTCTTAGATCCTGTGGATATTCGCAGCATTTGTTCTTTGTACAAGCACACATAAAACAATAGCTTGGAAAGGTACTAATGTAGGGATGTAGGATATTACTGCCAGAAGACAGCTTTAAAATGGTGCACATATATTTGAAAAGAAAAGCTTAGTTGTAGATCACCATTTGTCTTCTCTTAAAGAACACATATTAGATCTATGATGAAATAGTAATCTACTTGTAACATAAATTTCATAATGCTGCATTTTTAATTTATAGTATAATATTGAATCTGATAGAAAATAGTGATGGAGTTCTAAAAAATCTGAATATGTTAAGTCAATAAGCAAAGACTGAGAAGTCTGTTTATGTCCTGTTTATTTTATTTTGATGCAAACGCATATACGATGCACACACGCATAATGAAGCATGCATCCAAAGTATGAATTATTTGATGCAATTCTACTCTGCTAAGCATGCATAGGGTTGAATACCACTTGCTGTATAGGCATTACCTAGGAATCACAGGGCATGCACAGATACAACTTCAGTACTACTTTGACTTGTTTGTCTTTTGTCTTTTCCCGGTTAGGGGTCGCCACAGCAGAACTCCGGTCTGCTAATGATTGGCAGTAGATTTTCACGAACGCTGAGGTGCCAGCTCGATGTTCAACCAAGGCATGCCCATTTACGCATGTCTTTCGAATGCCTACCCAACCACAGGGAGGACATGCAGACTCCACACAGAAGACACTCCCAGCACTCCAGCCGAGAATCAAATGGGAGAACCTCTTGCTGTGAGGCAACAACGCTACCACTGCACCACTGCGGATGTCTCTACTTTGCTTTTACTGCCCATAAATATTCCATATAAATTGAACCAGGGGCTGCAAAATTAAAAATGTAGAGTACAAAGTAGAAAACACCTAGCATAAGACTAATTCTGTCCATCAAACACAGGAATAATTCAATATCCTCCCTACTTGTGCTGACAAAATGTTTATGTGCCTTGTGAATTTCCCACAATGATAGTTAGGAACCTGTTTGTATGAGTAAGTTAACAACAACTGACAATTATTGTGGTATAAATATAAAAAAGTCTATATGCAGACAACAGGAGTTTAGTTTCTCAACTGGAGGATTAAGCAAATGGCAAGCAGGAGGTGGCCTAACGTTTCTTTTGGCAATGAGTACAGCGGCCCAGCTGGGGTCTGCTGTGGTTGTGCATCTGTTATCGACACCTTACGATCAGATCTGTAGACTGGGCCAGAGACAGGCTTTTCTTTCAAGTGTATATCATTACTGCATGGGCTAAATAGACATAAATTTGAAGAAAGCATGGAAGGCACTCTTTCTGCTAATTTTAAGACAACAGAGCTGTACTACTTTCATTTTCCTTTATGTGTTGAATACAATGTGTGGGTTTTGTGTAAGCGCTGCCTCTGGTGTGTCATTGAAATTACATTGGTAGATAATGTGGGTAGTTGGCATAGATCAGCCATATACTATTCCTCCAAATACATTTCCCACCAAGTGCATTATATTTAGGGCTACCACGTTACTATAGGACTGTTTCATTGTTTCTTTGATGCATTTCTACTGCTGATTCTCTGTGACTACATATACATTTTTCCTGATTACCCCAAGCATGGAAGACATTGAAAATATTGGTTAAGGCTAATATACAGACTGAGCAAAAATATAGTAAAACTACAGCAACAATTGGTTTTGTTGGCCATTGTAAATGCTAATCCAAAGACTGTGCCTGTCATGAAAAAACTAACAAAGAAGAATGATCCAGAATCCCACCTGGTTATGCTGGAGCATTATACCAGAATAGATAACTGGGACAGGGTAGGCAAAATCCTGTCAATACAGTTGACAGGAGAGACATTTAAAATGTACATGGACATGGAGGTTACTAATTATATGGACTATGGCAAACTTATAAAACTAATTTGTCTAGGGCTGGAATAACATCTGAAGTGTAAGAAACAAAATGGTAAGAGTCAAATGGTATGATTTAAAATATATATTTAATCTTTGGCTAGAGCCTGACAGGAACTAAATTAAAAATGTTAGAAGTTTTAGCAGTAGACACAGTGAAAAGTTTAGTAATATAAAAACACAGACATTGCAAATTAATCCCCAAAACTTCAACAAGTTAGTAGCTGCTTCTAAGCTGTAGTAAAACATTATCTTCTGAGAAACAAAAGGCAGCAAATAAAGTGCTAACTTATTTCAAATGTGGGAAGAGGAGTCACAATGCTAAGTTATGGGCTATTTATACTAAAGGCAATGCTAATACTGTAAATTTCACAATTGAAATGCATACTACAAATAAAGTTCTTATGGATTGCAACAAAACCACATCCATAATAATTGTGATAACATTATGTCATTGTACTGCATATCTAAATGGAGGAGATATTCAAGTGCTGTTAGACTCTGGAAGTATGATTACTTTTGTCAAGGGTACCCTGGTATGCAGGATTGGTCTTTGGTCAACTGGTGCCCTATGGAAAATGTCTCTACAGTGCCCCCCCCAGCACCACCCTGTACCCCCATCCTGGTCTACCCGCATCATCCAGATTACTGGAAAAGCACCTCTGCTAGAGCAGTGCCCTAGATGTCCACCTAGTTGGCCTACGCCTAAGGCCAGCTGTGTTGGTATGTAATCATAAGATTAGTAATAACCAAAAGTGGAGTAAATAGGCATTCATGGTGATAGAAAAGAATACCCCTCAAATATACAGAAATTCAAACAGTGTTAGAAAAATTACATCCAGTAGCTGTAACACCTTGTTTGACTGATGAAATAAGAAATAACCTCCTTCATTTTAAAGCACAATTGATGTGTAAAATGAGGGGGGATCTCTAAACTGACTGTAGAAGTCCAATGCACTTAACAAGAAATAGTTTGATCAGTAGCTTTATACACCTGTTCAGTATAAGAATGGATGAAGGGAGGCAACAAGAAAGTATCACTCAAACATAGATCCAGAATCAAAACAGGAGAAAGGAGTTGGCGTAACAGCTGCAAAAGGGGCTAGATTTTAGATATGATAAGCCAGTAAAAAAGGATCCTGCTTGAGATCCAGAATCAAAACAGGAGAAAGGAGTTGGCATAACAGCTACAAAAGGGGCTAGCTTTTAGATTTGATAAGCCAGTAAAAAAGGATCCTGCTTGTGATCCAGAATCAAAACAGAAGAAAGGAGTTGGCATAACAGCTACAAAAGGGGCTAGATTTTAGATTTGATAAGCCAGTAAAAAAGGATCCTGCTTGAGATCCAGAATCAAAACAGAAGAAAGGAGTTGGCGTAACAGCTACAAAAGGGGCTAGATTTTAGATATGATAAGCCAGTAAAAAAGGATCCTGCTCAGTCTCAGAAACATGCCTCAAAGATAGAGCAACAGAAACATCAAAACTGTAAGATAAGTCAGTATAGGTACGTAAAGTGAAGTAACAGAAAACCCTGAAGTACAAAACAGAAGTCTACATATAGACTTACAAGAAGTGTTAGCACAGAAATTTAGACAAAAATTGAGAAAGAAAAGCACCAAAATAATCACCCTGAGAACAAAGTGTGTACTAAAACTGAGCTAAGTAAAGGAAAGCAGAGTTCTGGGCCTACTGGCTGCTGTCAAGCTGATGGCAGACTCTAGGCAACAAGTATCTGTAAGTAAGGAAAGGAGCAAAACTGAAGATGGATTTTTATTTTTGAGAAACTCTTTGCAGAGGGAAGCCAACACTAAGCCAATGGGAAAGAAATCTAAAACAAAAGAGAGCACTCAATGAGACTCGCACTGATAGCAGATACATAAAGCCAAATAAGATTATTTAAAGAATGACCCTTTCTGATGAAGGATCTAGAAGAAGCCGCAGTGTCAGTGTTAAATGGGGAGGAAGCTATGCCCCCACCTCAGGACAAAATAGTGAAGGAGGTAACCCTGAGTGGGCTTACAAGTAAGCCATGTAAACTTTAAACAATGTAATGGTAAGTATGGGAAGATAATACTTTAAGTCAGGCAAGACAGAATTTAACCAATGCTGTAAGTGAGATTACTCAGCACCACACTCTGGTGACTTCTTGCCCCTAATTTGAGCTAAAAGATGACCTCTTCTGTTGATTAATTAAAAAAAGAGAATAGATTCTACATTAACTGCCAGTGTCAGCATCTTGAAGGACACTAGTAATGAACCTAGCCCTTGTCACCTTTTATCAAATCACCTGAGAATGGGCATGAGGAAGATGAAAATACTGACCAGATTTTACTGGCGTGGCAAAATGAAAGGCAGAAAGTGTATGTGCTAATGGTTCAGAATACAAGAAAACTGCACCTGACCCTGAAATTAAGAGTCCATTAACCTCAGCTACCGTTATAGTATTATGAACATTGTAGGGCCACTAGTAAAAACCTAACAATGGATAGCACTATATACTAGTAATAATGGACTACACTGCAGAGTTTCTAGAAGCAGTGCCATTACACAAAGCTAATGTAATATTATTACTGTAGAGCTGCTCTTTGGTATTCTCTGGAGTGAGTAACCCTAAAGAGACACTGACCAATGCACTCCCTTTATCTGGAGGTACTGCATTAGTTATGATTGTGCTTTAAAATCAGACACTTGAGGACACCTGTTTATTACCTGCAAACTGATAGATTAGCAGAGATGTTCAATAAAACACTGAAAAATCTGTGATAAGGAAAATAGTTGATGCAGATGGTAAATGCTGGAAAAAATTGTTGTCCTCTTTACTGTTTGCAGTCTAGAAGCTACAAATAGTTCACATGGGTTTGCCCCATTTCAACTTCTGTATGACAGGGATTCCAGAGGACTGCTTGATATTGGTAAGTAAACTTAAGATGACACCATTAAAAGTGCGATAGAGTACTCCAATTGTTTACAATCTAGATTACATTTGGCTCTACCATAACAAAGGAACACATGAATAAAGTCCAGCAGATGAAACAACGAACTTATAATAAAAGTGCTTAACTTAGAGAATTTGACATAATACATTGGGTATTAGTACTTGTGCCCCCCCCCCCCCCATGGCAAATAAATATTTGTCTGAGTAGCAGGTGACATTTGAGGTGACTGAAAAAATAGTGGCTCGAACTATAAGGATAGACAGTCAGGAAAGGCAAAGATGGGAAAAATCTATGACGTTGATTATACTGACATTATGGAAAGAAGGAAGACTTTAGCTGTAAGCTTGCAAGATGAAATTCATACAGCAGACTAGAGAAGCTCTATCTGGAAGAACCCTTGTTAAACACACAAAAGCAGAAAGTAAGAGAAATTCTATTAAATAAAGGAAGTATTTTTTGAAATGCCTGGGAGAACTATAATGATAACGTATAACATAGAGACAACAACTGGAATGAAGGTTAGACTGAGATTTTACAGAGAAATGGAGTAAACAAAAGTAGTAAGTAATACAATTTATATGTATGATCAAGCTAGGAGAGAGAGGAGATTTACAAACTGAACAGAACAGCACAACCCAGTGGAAATACAGGATTCTGTAATGACTTTAGAAAACTGAATAGCATTTCAAACTTTAGCAGATAGTCCATGCTGAAAAGTGATAAGTTGAAAAACCTTGAAAAGGCCAACTACTTGATGACACCATGCCTGACAAATGGATACTGGTTCCAACTTAGCCTCTCCATGAAAGAAAGAAAAAATAGTGTTGACAATTCCCGATGTTCTATTTAACTACAGAGCATTTCCAATTAGTTTACACATGGCTCCAGCAACATTTCAGAGGCAGATGTGCAAAATATCACAGCCCAAAAAAATGACACAAAGGTCTTCCTGTTCCTGTGATCAGAAAGTCTCTGAAAATATCACAAAATACTTGCAGCACTACAAAAATACAAGAATATTCAACTTACAAAACGCTAATTTGCCACTCGCTAGCAAGTATCAGCAAAAGGAATGCAGCTCCTGTGGACACAATGTTCACGTGTAAAAAGTATTTATTGAACCAGATATAAAATTGGTAAGCACTTTCACTCGTACCAAGCGAGCTTCATCAGACCAAACAGATAGTGTTCATTTACAACAATTAAATATGTAGCTTGGCGCCAAAAGTATCAGATCTTAAAGCTACAGTCTGTCTCATACAAATAATGTATCTGAAACAACTGCTACAATAGCTAATAAACATGTAATGATATGAAGTATATAATAAAATAAAAACCTATGCAATAAATATGATTGAATATCATAGTAATTGATATGCCTATTTCATATGTACTGTTTCATGCTCCCAGATGCCAGAATCAACACTTCAACATCAAAATAGGTTTAACCAAAATATAATCATTAATTCCTGGTGATGTCATAGCATCTGTATATAGCTGCCACCAGTACTCTTTATATGCTAACAAGTTTTTTATGTTACCTCCCCTAGGATCCACTTTAATAACATCTAAAATTGCAAACTTGAAGTGATGTCCATCTCCCTCTCTGTTAATATGCCTATATAGTGCATTTTTGGTGTCTTTTGTTTTTATACTGTACCCATGAGAATATATTCTCTTTTTAAACTGTCTTTCTGTCCTGCCTATGTAATATGCTGGGCAGGACATGCATTTAGCTAAATATATAAGCATACTAGTTCTGCAATTACCATGTTTGAATCTAACCAAGGTTTTATTGACATTATCCAATATGATATGTCTCTCTTCTAATATATCTTTACATTGACGGCAAGCACCGCACTTGGTGGTATGTGAATCTTTAGAGTTTTTAATTTTGGATCCATTTTCTAAAATGTTCGTCAGGTTTCTACCCATTTTGTAAACAAAACATGGTTTAGAACCAAGTGTATTCAATATATCTTGGTCTGTAAAAAATGTTTGCCAATAGCATGTCAATATGTTTTTCACTGCTTGTGAATATGGACCATATTATCGGGCAGTAAATCTAAAACTTTTCCAATTGGTGTAGTTATTGACACATTTCTTAAACCAGTATATTTGGAAATTAAGCACTTAGTCAAAGATTCATGGGAATTTTTAAAGAACTTCCCAATCAATATAGATTGTCATGATTTACTTTTCACTTCTATTGACATAGTAGATTTGTTTTCTTGTATTTCTCCGAATGAAGGTATAACAGCTTTTACAAACAGTATGAGAAAACACACAAGAATGAGTTGGGACAGGATATGTTTGTTGGCAGATTTAATGAGTATTGTACTTGACCATAATTACATTTTCTATGAAGGGGAAATGTTCTGGCAAACCAAAGGAGTGGCTATGGGGGCAGCATGTGCCCCCATATACGCTAATTTGGTGTTACTTGATTGGGAGGAGACAACTATTTTTAATAGTACATACTCTGGGAATATTAAATACTATTCCCGATACCTGGACGACATCTACATCCTGTGGAATGGAGATGTTGAAACATTTAAAAATTTTGTTCAATATCTCAATGACAGTAGTGATTATTTAAAATTCACTTCGGAATACAACAGTACTGGAGTGGCATATTTGGATACACTAATTACTTTTGATGGCAACAGATTTAAATCCAGGATACACAGAAAAGCTACTTTCACGAATTCTTATTTAGAATACAGTAGCAATCATCCAAGACAGCTTAAATACAACATATTTAAAGGACAACTCATTTGTGCAATTAGGATGACATCAGATTATCAAGACATGATTGACGAGGTTCGGCTTATTACTAGTTTATTTAGAGAGAGAGGATATGATGAAAAGATGATGTTAGATACAAGCAAATACGTCACAGGCGAATGGGGAAAAAAGTACTCACCCCTTTTAGGACTTAATAGTGAAAATTGCATTATGGGAAAAAATATTGAAGACATCAATACAACTAACAAGGATACAACCATCAACAAATTCAATAGAGCATGTATTGTAGAATATGGTCCATATTCACAAGCAGTGAAAAACATATTGGCATGCTATTGGCAAACATTTTTTACAGACCAGGATATATTGAATACACTTGGTTCTAAACCATGTTTTGTTTACAAAATGTTGAGGCTACTGTTGAGGCCATTGAACTAAGTGACCTGTCAAATAGAGGCCTGAATATGTGCTCTCTTCCCGGAATTCAACCTAATACTTCAACTCAATTTTTAAACAGTGTTGTGTCATTCACCACTGTTTATACTAAACTGAGTTCAGAATGTATTAATATTTTGAATAAAAATTGGAATTTATTAAAAAACAATACTTCTTTAATAAAAAAACTCGGCCACAAACCGAATGTCACCTTTAAGCGTGGATTGAACTTAAAAGACTCTTTGAAATTTCAGCCAGATTCACTGAGAAAATCTATAGGGATGTTCAAGTGTGAGGCATGTAATATGTGCAAATATGTAATGACTAGTAGCACATTCACTTTGGACAATGTTTTATACAAAATAAATGGCAAATTTAATTGTAACTCTAAGGGGATTATTTATCTGGCAAAATGTGTACTATGCACTGCCTTCTACGTCGGTAAAACCGAGCGTAGGCTCAGAGACAGGATATATGAACACATCTATGCTGTTAACCATCAAAAGACTGAGAATGCACTAGCAAAACATATTTTGAGCTTCCCTGACCACCAATTTAAATTCACGATAATTGATGCATTAAAAATTAATCCTAGAGGAGGACCTTACTCATTAAAGTTGCTTGAACTGGAATTAAAATGGCAAATTAAATTGAACGCAGGTAACTATCCAGGCTTAAATGAAGCTTCATCAATAGGAGTCTTATTAAAATTAAAGAATTTGGTGAGATAATAAGGGCTGACTTAACATTTTACATATAAAACATTTATTGATTCTCATTGGGCATTAATATTCAACTCTTGAATTTGGTTAAGTATATATACATGTTAATGGAAGTTTGATGGGTAAACAATCAATTATACATGACAGGTGTTTATACATTTAGCTATTATATTGAAGTTTAATATTCATAACTTACAATATTTAGGTTTTATAATATACATATAATAAATAAAAAAGTAGCCTTTATATTTGTATTCATATATATAATATTGTATTGATATTATTGAGTTTTAAACATACGTTGAAATTCTTTGACAGATTTTACCATACAACTGGGTTTAGGTCATAGTGCATCAGTTTTTGCAGTTTTTTGCAGTTTCTGTACCTTTTAGTTGATAGGTATACCCTTCTGGTTTGTATGTCTTTAAGAAGATGTTGAAGGTTTTAGGTTTATTGATCTTAATTAATTGAATTATTGTTTAATTTTTGCGCCTTTTCTAGTATAAAAAGAGAAGTGTTGTACAATGTTTTTATTCTGAGGAAGGCTGTCGTAGTGAGAGCCGAAAAGCGCTTAAATAAATTTGTTCAACTACTTGTCTATTCACCTGGTGTTCCTGTGTCGACTACTGTGGATTTTCTTTGTGTTTTTGGATTTGTTTACAAAATGGGTAGAAACCTGAAGAACATTTTAGAAAATGGATCCAAAATTAAAAACTCTAAAGATTCACATACCACCAAGTGCGGTGCTTGCCATCAATGTAAAGATATATTAGAAGAGAGACATATCATATTGGATAATGTCAATAAAACCTTGGTTAGATTCAAACATGGTAATTGCAGAACTAGTATGCTTATATATTTAGCTAAATGCATGTCCTGCCCAGCATATTACATAGGCAGGACAGAAAGACAGTTTAAAAAGAGAATATATTCTCATGGGTACAGTATAAAAACAAAAGACACCAAAAATGCACTATATAGGCATATTAACAGAGAGGGAGATGGACATCACTTCAAGTTTGCAATTTTAGATGTTATTAAAGTGGATCCTAGGGGAGGTAACATAAAAAACTTGTTAGCATATAAAGAGTACTGGTGGCAGCTATATACAGATGCTATGACATCACCAGGAATTAATGATTATATTTCGGTTAAACCTATTTTGATGTTGAAGTGTTGATTCTGGCATCTGGGAGCATGAAACAGTATATATGAAATTTTTAGACATATCAATTACTAGATAAATTATTATTATTATTATTTTTAATGATATTCAATCATATTTATTGCATAGGTTTTTATTTTATTATATACTTCATATCATTACATGTTTATTAGCTATTGTAGCAGTTGTTTCAGATACATTATTTGTATGAGACAGACTGTAGCTTTAAGATCTGATACTTTTGGCGCCAAGCTACATATTTAATTGTTGTAAATGAACACTATCTGTTTGGTCTGATGAAGCTCGCTTGGTACGAGTGAAAGCGCTTACCAATTTTATATCTGGTTCAATAAATACTTTTTACACGTGAACATTGTGTCCACAGGAGCTGCATTCCTTTTGCTGATACTTGCTAGCGAGTGGCAAATTAGCGTTTTGTAAGTTGAATATTCTTGTGTTTCTGTTGAAGAAAGCACTACAAAAATGAATGAATAGAACTCTTTGAATGATGTTTCAGCATTTTAATTAAGGCAGCAGCAATTTAATTACCTCTAACGTGACAAACAGATAAACAATTTTCAGCTACTACATAGTTTTCATCTGTATAAAAATCTAGCTAACAAGACGTCTGTCACACACATGCCCAATGGGCTTTCTCAACGTAGATCTGGCAGGCATAGTTAACATCCTTCTTTAAATAAAGAAGAACAATCATGTTATCAATTAGCTGAAAAATGTAAATATACAATCACTGCATTTATTTAAATAAATACAGCTATTTCCACATGAAACTTACAAAAAAAATCAAAATTAAGTAGAACAGCCTCCATAGTATTTGCATCTCTTGTTAATTATTAATTTTATAACTGTTTCAAAATTGCCTTTAATAAGCCACCTAAATAATTAATATCCTTTTCTGTTCCAAATTGTCCAAGTATTCAGGTTTTTCAATTAGAGTCAGTAGATTTGTATTAATCCTGTCAATACCAACAAGAATAAATGTAGCATTGGGATGCTGAATATTATAAATGTAAAGGGACCGCATTCTCTTTCACAATTTATTTCACTTAAATGAGTTGAATTCCTTAATTTCCTAGGACAAGAAATATGACCCATATAGAAATCACCATTGTGAAATAAAAACATATACGTTATCCAGGTTGCTTTACAAGTAATAAGTTACCTGATGTGGTAACTTCTTTTGTATAAGTAAATGTTTTGGTCTTACAAATGAATTTACAGAAAATGTGATTGCCCTATGGGTAACAGTAATTTGGATAATAAAAGTAATTCTCCTTTAAGTATAAGCAAGGGACGACCTGATAGCATCCAAATGGAATTTCAGTGGCTGATGTATGCCATACTATAAGTGGTTCTGACTCTCAAATTGTGCATTTATTTTCCTTCATATTAAATGATTATAAGATTTGTCTGCTCAATAAAGGTCTTTCTTTTATGCTACAAAAATCAATTTGGTCCAGATCTATGAGCTTGGTATTATTCTAAACAAATGGATGATGAGTATGAGAATGTTAATTTTACGGGTGATGAAGTGTTTCATTTTCAAAAATCAGATTTCTACCCATCACCCAGCAATGAAATTACTTGAGCAACAAATAACTCAAACAACACAAAGAGATCTTTAAATGTTATGGACAAAACAGTGTAAGAAACTTCTGTGAGTGTAAGATTTTCAATCCATATATATCTAGTTAATCACTGTATATTAATCAGATCAGATAATGGTAGTAGAAGTAGTGAACTTAAACTCGTCCTAAGTCAAAAAATAATAAAAAATATATAATATATAATTGTAATTATTGCACAGAATTATTAAGTATTCGAAAGTAACTCAAGCAGGCTAGGCAGTCTGTTTCCAGTTGAAAATCCTTTATTATATTCAGAGACAATGTTATGGACATATTCTTACCTAGCATTTTAGTCAGGCTTCTAAAACATGAAGAAGAATGACCAGGTAATTATTACAATACAGTAGAGAGTTGATGATCCGAACATTGATTATCTGAAATGTCAATTATCTGATCCCAGTCTTC
Organism: Protopterus annectens; assembly: GCF_019279795.1. Taxonomy (NCBI): domain Eukaryota; kingdom Metazoa; phylum Chordata; order Ceratodontiformes; family Protopteridae; genus Protopterus; species Protopterus annectens. The sequence continues at coordinate 1,353,589,139 of NC_056744.1, read as the reverse complement.
CAAAGGTTTAGGGTAGGAAAAATCATGTCTGAATATGTAAACATTATATGTATCAGCTTGTGCATGTTTTTTGAACTTTTAGCCTCCTTCTGTGTGAAATATATTCTTTAATGTCCACTGGACTTGCTGAGTGGTTGAAAAGTGTATTCCCTGAGTGCACAAATAACATTTTCCAAACCACCCATGGCCCCAGTTAGTTCGGATAATCGATTCTCTACTATAGGTTCATCTATGTGTACTAGGTTAATGACAACTGATGCCTTTATAAGCCTGGCCATGTAACCCAAATGTATCTTACAAGTTATTGTTCCATGGAGGTTGTTTTAAGGGATGTGTGTTAGTTAGGGCATGATTTAATGTTTGCCTGTGCCCATCAGAAACATAGATGTCAGACCATGGGTTAATTTCAGATTTCCCATGCACTGGTCCAGGTTGTGCTTGAATAGGGTTAAGGAAGGGCACTGTTTCACATGGATGAGAAACGTATTCCACAGGATGGGGATTCTCTGAGATACATAACTGTGCCTCTAATGTGTCATATTTAAGTCACAAGCAGAGCTGAAATCTTTTAGTGGTGTTTTATCAATGAGGTACTATTATACATCTCTTGGCATTGAGTTTTAAGCCATCACTTTGGCATCAGTCATTTGTCTGTGTTAGACCTTCTTGAATAATGTTAGAATCTTTGTGTGTGTTGGGAGGGATGGTTAATTCTGTGATTGCTTCTAGCTTGCAATCATCTGCAAACTTTGTAAGCCAGAGGCCCTTAACAGTGACCTTGACTTCTGAAAAATAGATGACAAAGAGGACAGACCCTGCACAGAGCCCCATGGGGACTCCACTGGTGTCCAGCTTCTTTGTGAAGGTGGTTTCTCCAATCCTAACTACTTGGGTCCTGTCTGTGAGACAGCTGGATATTCAGTAAGTTACAAAGGGGTTTATTTATTTTATTTTACATTTATTTATTTTACATTTGTTGACTGGGCTAGTCTAGCTGGATATATGTCCATTTTCAGTAGAGGCCCGGGGAGAAAAGCTCCACATAGAAAACTAACAGATACAGTACATTAAAACGTTAATTACAAGAATATTATGAGATGATTACATGTGTTCCAAGGTAACAAAACATATAACAAAAAACATTATTATTATTTTTTTTTGTATGAGAAGAGGGAGAAAGGATTTAGAAGTAGTTGGAAGACACACAAAGTAAAGTGTAGCAGGAATAAGAGAACAAAGTAGTTAAAATGGGATTGTAAGAATTAGGTGAAGGGTAGTAAGTTGTTGAGACATTAAGATGGCCAATTCAGTTGTTCCTGGTTACAGTAAGTCAGCATTAATGGTAGTGGAATTAAAGTAACAGAAAGGTGGATTTAAAGTAACAGAAAGAGAGAGATGCAGAAAAAAAGAAGATGTTGGGCAAGACTAACAGAGGGAGATGCCGATATCTGTGAGTATTTTTACAAAGTCCGAGTGGGGTATTGCATCAACTACCTTAGCCAGGTCAAGGTAGGCAGTATGCACTATTTTCCCTCCTCCATTGCCTTGGTGGCCTTCTCAAAGACGTCCACCAGGCTGAGTAGGTATGATCTGCCCTTGATGAAACCAAACTGGGTTGGCTTCAGTGTTTGAAAGTTTTCTATGTCCTTATTAATCATTTACAACATAATGCTTTCCATTGTCATGGTCCATCAATGCAGTCTTTTTGGCTTTGGAAAGTGCATCTAGGACCTGCTACCTAGTGATAATGGGGGGGGGGGTATTTGATGGTATTTCTTGGGGGTCAGCTGAGGGAGATAGAAAGGAAGGTAAAACTGGAGTTTAATTTGTCAACCAGCAGATTTGCTATATATTCTGGCTCTGTTTGGGTGTCTCAATTTAGAATCAGTTCTGCACACTGCTTTGCTTCCTATCAGATTTGAGACATAGCTAAATAAAGCTTTGGGGTTGTCTTTTGCCTGTTTGGTTATCTTTACCTCAAATTTGGCTTAATTAGACTTAATTTGCTCTCTTAATTAGTTGTTTAGATTGATGAGAGGGTTTTTATCATGCTGGGTGTAGCACTTCCTAATCTTGGCTATGTTTTTTTTTTATTTTGTTATAGAACATGTTTGTATATCGATTCCACCACGGTGGTTTGTTTTTAAGTTAAATATGTCATTATTTCTGGTAGGCACACCTGTATATATGCATTTATTGACATGATTACACAGACTTCCTCTGAACAATTCTGCATAGGATTTGGGGTGCTTGAAATTTTGACATGTTATTAGTAGTATGAAGTCTGCCTTAGATTAATTACTAAATATTGCAGGGTTGTTTGGGGTCACATAACTGAATTTTATTATGAAGGAGACAGCTTTGTGGCCTGATCTTCACAGAGAGGATACTACACTAGGGAGAGTACAGCATTTCCCATGTTTGTGAGTAGCAGGTTGAGTATGTTTGCATACCGAGTAGGCATATGGGCTATCTGGTCTAGGGAGTTTGTGTTTACAAAGTCCAATAATCTATGGGCCTGTACATTTGAGGTCATGTATTCCAGTTTAGAGTAAGCAAGTTGATGTTGCTCATGAAGATGGCATTGGGTTGAATGATGAGAGGCTCCAGTATGTGGGTGACCTGTAGCTTTATCCCTCCCAACTCAAACAGACCAGGCTATCTTTCTACTGCAACTAGTCTTCTTAATGCAAAAGCACATTTTAGTTAGCCAAATCTGAAAAGCATCAGATACAAATCAAACGACTATCTATAACAATTAATTCTAACTTTAATTCTCCATGTGCATTTCCTAACCCATGCAGAATAGTCTACCTCCCTAGTTCCACTAGAATTGTATTCCCAGTCTTCTTGATGTAAAAACACACTTTTGTCAGGAAAGATAAAAAGGTAAAGAATCAGCTCAAACTAGATACAAGTAATTCCAAGGTAACTGAAAGGCAGACATGTCGGCAATGAAGAACATGCACCTTAAAGAATCAGCTCAAACTAGATACAAGTAATTCCAAGGTAACTGAAAGGCAGTCAAGTCGGCCATGAAGAACATGCACCTTAAAGAATCAGCTCAAACTAGATACAAGTAATTCCAAGGTAACGGAAAGGCAGACACGTCGGCAATGAAGAACAGGCACCTTAAAGAATCAGCTCAAACTAGATACAAGTAATTCCAAGGTAACGGAAAGGCAGACACGTCGGCCATGAAGAACATGCACCTTAAAGAATCAGCTCAAACTAGATACAAGTAATTCCAAGGTAACTGAAAGGCAGACACGTCGGCCATGAAGAACATGCACCTTAAAGAATCAGCTCAAACTAGATACAAGTAATTCCAAGGTAACTGAAAGGCAGACACGTCGGCCATGAAATTATGCACCTTAAAGAATCAGCTCAAACTAGATACAAGTAATTCCAAGGTAACTGAAAGGCAGACACGTCGGCAACGAAGAACATGCACCTTAAAGAATCACCTCAAACTAGATACAAGTAATTCCAAGGTAACTGAAAGGCAGACATGTCGGCAATGAAGAACATGCACCTTAAAGAATCAGCTCAAACTAGATACAAGTAATTCCAAGGTAACTGAAAGGCAGTCAAGTCGGCCATGAAGAACATGCACCTTAAAGAATCAGCTCAAACTAGATACAAGTAATTCCAAGGTAACGAAAAGGCAGACACGTCGGCAATGAAGAACAGGCACCTTAAAGAATCAGCTCAAACTAGATACAAGTAATTCCAAGGTAACGGAAAGGCAGACACGTCGGCCATGAAGAACATGCACCTTAAAGAATCAGCTCAAACTAGATACAAGTAATTCCAAGGTAACTGAAAGGCAGACACGTCGGCCATGAAGAACATGCACCTTAAAGAATCAGCTCAAACTAGATACAAGTAATTCCAAGGTAACTGAAAGGCAGACACGTCGGCCATGAAATTATGCACCTTAAAGAATCAGCTCAAACTAGATACAAGTAATTCCAAGGTAACTGAAAGGCAGACACGTCGGCAACGAAGAACATGCACCTTAAAGAATCACCTCAAACTAGATACAAGTAATTCCAAGGTAACTGAAAGGCAGACAGGTCGGCAATGAAGAACATGCACCTTAAAGAATCAGCTCAAACTAGATACAAGGTTCAAGGCTCCTGAGAGCACCCCGGCACTATTAGGTTTTACCTCATATCATGCGTTCCGGCCCCAAAACCCGGACCACTCCACAAAAGGAGGGGGTGTATCCATATTCATAAAGGATACTCACACCTCCAGGTTGGTGGCAACGCATGAAGCTTCGGAAACCATCCAGGTGCAACTAACAATAGGCAAAACTGCTCTACAAATTGTAGCATGCTACAGGCCACCCTCTCAAACTCAGGAACCCCACACAGCCTTCCTGAAGACACTGGAGGGTATAAATGTATCTCCAAACACCATCATATTGGGTGACTTCAACTACCCGAATATAGACTGGGAACATTACTCAAGCCCTAACTTTCTAGCCCAACGGTTCCTGGAGTTCATAAATTCAAATGCCATGGAACAGCTAGTCACTGTTCCCACGAGAGGAGAAAATATACTAGATCTCATTGTCACAAACATGGGGACAAAATGCTCCACACCGAAGTATATCCCTCATTGGTGAGATCTGATCATAAACTAATCTCACTGGAAATCCACATCCCGCCCCCACCCCAAACAAAAAGACCATAGTGAAGAACTTCTAAAGCAAACTTCACACTACTCAAGACTGGTGTGGTATCCTTCAAGGCCCCTGAGTCAGAGGAAACCACAACCCAAGCTGCGGAAGCCCTTACAAATGCCTTCTATGAACACCTCCAGGACTGCATGGATCAGGCAATCCCAAATAAAACCAAGACTCTTTCCACAAAGGGCAAACGTCCAGTCTGGTGGACCCCAGCCATTAACAAACTTTACAATAAGAGGAGAAAGCTATTACATGATAGAACAAAATCCATAAAAGGGAAGTCACCCTGATCATTATTAGTAAAAAATACGAGCACTCATAAAATCAACTAAGGCCAATTTTGAGAGAAAAATTGCCATGGATTCAAAGGACAATCATAAGGCCTTTTTCAGCTATGTTAGGAACCTGGGTGGAAACTCACAGATATGCTCAGAATTAGTCCAAAATGATACAAAAATCACTGAACCCACAGACATTGCCAACATACTGGCAGACAGGTTCAGTGCAAACTTCACCCTCTCCCCCCCTAAAGGATAGATAACTATCCCAGCCGAGTGTAGCCTCCCAGACATCTTAAATGCGCAGGTGAAAGCTGCTCTCTAAAGCTAAAAACACAGCATCAATGGGACCGGATGGTGTCCCCGGCTGTGTGCTACACGAGCTAAATGAGGAATTAAACCCGCACTTAAGGCAGCTGTTTAATCTCAGCCTTACCACAGGATACGTGCCCAAGGAGTGGCGTACGGCAACTGTGGTCCCACTCCACAAAGGTGGCGCCTCTACGGACCCTGGTAATTACCGCCCCATAAGCTTAACAAGTCTAGTCTGCAAAGCTATGGAGAGGATCATAATGGAGCTCATAAACAAAGATATGAGGGACTTGCAGACATTGGACCCAACCCAGTTTGGCTTTGTCAAGGGAAGATCATGCCTTTTGAACTTGGTCGACTTCTTTGAAATAGTCACCAAGGCCATTGATGAGGAAAGGCAGTCCATACAGCCTACCTTGACCTTGCAAAGGCTTCGACACAATACCCCACTGGTATTGTAGAAAAACTTACCAGCTTAAATGTAAACCCATATGTCACAAGATGGGTTGCAAACTGGCTTAAGGACAGAACCCACAGGGTTAGAGTTGCTGGCGCTGTGTCAGACTCCAAGCCGGTCACAAGTGGTGTCCCACAGGGCTCGGTCCTTGGCCCCTATTGTTTGGCATCTACTTCTCAGAAGTACAGGCCAACATGGGAGGACTTTGGCTGACAAAGTTTGCAGATGACTGCAAACTGGGCCATAGTGGAAAGTGCATCGGACACTGATATCCTTCAGAAGGACTCACGGAAACAGATAGCTGGTGCCAGAGCCATGGCCTGAAGTTAAACGCCAAAAATGTATAGTCATACCCTTCGGGAAAAACAAGGTAACCCCAAGCTACCATATAGGTGGCAATCCACTAAGCACAGAAGAGGTTATCAGGGACCTGGGGACCCAGGTTGACAGTGGCCTTTCTTTGACACTCACATTGCTAAAGTGGTTAGAAAGACCTTCTACATTGCCCACCTGATCATGAAGGGATTCACATCCAGATCTAGTGAGGTCATTGTTCCCCTGTACTCTTCACTTATCAGACCAATGATCGAGTACAATGCCCCATTTGGGATGTATCTCACCCGACATCTGCAGCAATTGGAGAGACCCCAAAAGTTCCTCACCAAAAGGATAAAGGACTCCAAAATCTGTCATATGCTGCCAGATTGAAGAAACTCCAGCTCTATTCAGTCGCATACCGACTGCTCAGAGGTGACATGTGCCTGACATACAAGGCCATGTCCAACCCGGAATTAATGGACATGCTCCACCTCAAAAATCCAAATCCACCAAAACCACTAGAGCAAGCGACTTAAACCTTAGCACGGATATAAATAGGACGTGCTGGAGGGATAGATTTATCACTCAGAGACTCCCTATGCTGTGGAATAAAATCCCGGTCCATGTGAGGCAGAGCACCTCGCTGACTCTGTTCAAGAGAAATCTAGACCTGTGGATGGGAGATCGTAGGTTTACCCCGGGAATCATCTCTGGGTCACTGCTGGACAGAGGCACAACAAACTAATGGGCACAGTACTTTTTCATATAAGGGGTGGCGTAAGCCACAATAATTTGGGCTAGGCTTATAAATGCCTTAGGGCAGATAGCCTAGTATAAACCTATGAACCTATGAACAAGTAATTCCAAGGTAATGGAAAGGCAGACACATCGGCAACGAAGAACATGCACCTTAAAGAATCAGCTCAAACTAGATACAAGTAATTCCAAGGTAACTGAAAGGCAGACACGTCGGCCATGAAGAACATGCACCTTAAAGAATCAGCTCAAATTAGATACAAGTAATTCCAAGGTAACTGAAAGGCAGACACGTCGGCAAAGAAAAACATGCACCTTAAAGAATCAGCTCAAACTAGATACAAGTAATTCCAAGGTAACGGAAAGGCAGACACGTCGGCCATGAAGAACATGCACCTTAAAGAATCACCTCAAACTAGATACAAGTAATTCCAAGGTAACTGAAAGGCAGACACGTTGGCCAAGAAGAACATGCACCTTAAAGAATCAGCTCAAACTAGATACAAGTAATTCCAAGGTAACGGAAAGGCAGACACATCGGCAATGAAGAACATGCACCTTAAAGAATCAGCTCAAACTAGATACAAGTAATTCCAAGGTAACGGAAAGTCAGACACGTCGGCCATGAAGAACATGCACCTTAAAGAATCAGCTCAAACTAGATACAAGTAATTCCAAGGTAACTGAAAGGCAGACACGTCGGCAAAGAAGAACATGCACCTTAAAGAATCAGCTCAAACTAGATACAAGTAATTCCAAGGTAACGGAAAGGCAGACACGTCGGCCATGAAGAACATGCACCTTAAAGAATCACCTCAAACTAGATACAAGTAATTCCAAGGTAACGGAAAGGCAGACACGTCGGCAATGAAGAACAGGCACCTTAAAGAATCAGCTCAAACTAGATACAAGTAATTCCAAGGTAACTGAAAGGCAGACACTTCGGCCATGAAGAGCATGCACCTTAAAGAATCACCTCAAACTAGATACAAGTAATTCCAAGGTAACTGAAAGGCAGACACGTCGGCAATGAAGAACATGCACCTTAAAGAATCAGCTCAAACTAGATACAAGTAATTCCAAGGTAACGGAAAGGCAGACACGTCGGCCATGAAGAACATGCACCTTAAAGAATCAGCTCAAACTAGATACAAGTAATTCCAAGGTAACTGAAAGGCAGACATGTCGGCAATGAAGAACATGCACCTTAAAGAATCAGCTCAAACTAGATACAAGTAATTCCAAGGTAATGGAAAGGCAGACACGTCGGCAATGAAGAACAGGCACCTTAAAGAATCAGCTCAAACTAGATACAAGTAATTCCAAGGTAACTGAAAGGCAGACACGTCGGCCATGAAGAACAGGCACCTTAAAGAATCAGCTCAAACTAGATACAAGTAATTCCAAGGTAACTGAAAGGCAGACACGTCGGCCATGAAGAACAGGCACCTTAAAGAATCAGCTCAAACTAGATACAAGTAATTCCAAGGTAACTGAAAGGCAGACACGTCGGCAATGAAGAACATGCACCTTAAAGAATCAGCTCAAACTAGATACAAGTAATTCCAAGGTAACGGAAAGGCAGACACGTCGGCCATGAAGAACATGCACCTTAAAGAATCAGCTCAAACTAGATACAAGTAATTCCAAGGTAACTGAAAGGCAGACACGCCGCCATTAAGAACATGCACCTTAAAGAATCAGCTCAAACTAGATACAAGTAATTCCAAGGTAACTGAAAGGCAGACACGTCGGCAATGAAGAACATGCACCTTAAAGAATCAGCTCAAACTAGATACAAGTAATTCCAAGGTAACGGAAAGTCAGACACGTCGGCAATGAAGAACATGCACCTTAAAGAATCAGCTCAAACTAGATACAAGTAATTCCAAGGTAACGGAAAGGCAGACACGTCGGCAATGAAGAACAGGCACCTTAAAGAATCAGCTCAAACTAGATACAAGTAATTCCAAGGTAACTGAATGGCAGACACGTCGGCCATGAAGAACATGCACCTTAAAGAATCAGCTCAAACTAGATACAAGTAATTCCAAGGTAACTGAAAGGCAGACACGTCGGCCATGAAGAACATGCACCTTAAAGAATCAGCTCAAACTAGATACAAGTGATTCCAAGGTAATGAAAGGCAGACATGTCGGCCATGAAGAACATGCACCTTAAAGAATCACCTCAAACTAGATACAAGTAATTCCAAGGTAACTGAAAGGCAGACACGTCGGCCATGAAGAACATGCACCTTAAAGAATCAGCTCAAACTAGATACAAGTAATTCCAAGGTAACTGAAAGGCAGACACGTCGGCAATGAAGAACATGCACCTTAAAGAATCAGCTCAAAGTAGATACAAGTGATTCCAAGGTAACTGAAAGGCAGACACGTCGGCCATGAAGAACATGCACCTTAAAGAATCACCTCAAACTAGATACAAGTAATTCCAAGGTAACTGAAAGGCAGACACGTCGGCCATGAAGAACATGCACCTTAAACAATCAGCTCAAACTAGATACAAGTAATTCCAAGGTAACGGAAAGGCAGACACGTCGGCAATGAAGAACAGGCACCTTAAAGAATCAGCTCAAACTAGATACAAGTAATTCCAAGGTAACGGAAAGGCAGACACGTCGGCCATGAAGAACATGCACCTTAAAGAATCAGCTCAAACTAGATACAAGTAATTCCAAGGTAACTGAAAGGCAGACACGTCGGCCATGAAGAACAGGCACTTTAATTCAGTTTTGAAGCATGCTAACAATCTGAAGGGAGGACCCATCCAATTTCATCTGTCAGTACCCTGTTAGATGAGCAGAGGAGATAATACTGGAAGGTGCTTCTAGGTCCAGGTTCACAGAAGATAAGACTGGGAGGATATTCCAAAGCCAGCTATACAATAAGGGTGGTCAGCTCAAAAGCCTCCAAGATTAAAAGTACAAAAGGAAAAGGTGAGTGGGTAGGTGTAAGTGGGTAGGTATAAATGTTAAGATGAGTATACTATTTTAAATGTAGTTTAAATGTACTTCCCCATATGCAAATTGCTTTGTTTTCAAGCTTTCTAGCTACCAGTAGGCCAAAGACTAAGATGGCTGACTGCTTGTGTAATGTAAAATACCAGAGGACTTGGTTTAATTACCTCATGCTATAGTCACAACTCACACAGCTGGCCAGATCTGACCTTTTGTTTTAAGTCTGAAAAGTGAATAAAACACAGAATTAAATGAGCAATATTGTTAATCTACTTAAGAGCTTAGAAAAATAATGGATATTTTAAAGCCCAAATTAATTTACAGCTGTAACTTCAGATTCACAAAAGAGAGAGAGAGAGAGAGAGAGAGAGAGAGAGAGAGAGATTAAAACTGCAATACAATGAGAGCTCATTCAAAACTGATTTAAACACCTAATCACCACACTGAAACCACTTGAAAGACACTGCAGACTATAAAGCACTCTAACTATAAAAATGCCTTCAGTTAATAGCTTTAACTTCAGATTCAGAAAAAAACTAATACATTTCTTGTCTGTCACCTTAGGGCAGCAATATCCACTTCATTGTTTGCTAGCAATGGGCTTTTAATTTAACACTAACCCTTCTCCTGTGACAGTGAAGTGAAGTTGTTGGGTCACTTAGTTAAGAAAATTTTTTCTTCTTCAAATTTAGCTTTTATAATTCTCAGTTATCAGGCATGCATGTAGAAGTTTATACTTTGCTAAATGGATAGTCTGAGTGAATTTGCTACCTCACTGCCTGCAGCTGAATGTTGTTCTTTGAACCTTAGGTTTCCAAAAATGCCTTGAAAAGGGTGTCTGATTATGCAGATACTGTGTCTAGGGACATTGCTACTACTATAGTGTTGAGGAGATATGCCTGAGTATGTAAACAAAAGTTTGCTGATGAGGTAAAGTCTGAAATCTGAGATTTTACTTTAGACGACTAGGTATTATTTGTCTCTCCTGCTAACCAGAATCTCAAATAACTTGATGAAGGAAAAAAATTGATCCAAGGAGTATCTAAAATTTTTCATGCCCCACAATACAAATTATTTAGGCCTCTGTTTCACTAAAAGACAAATAAGCAAATCGAACCATATTCTGGCAAACAATGAGCTACAAAGAGATGACCAAAGGGAAATAACAAGAAGAATCAGGGGTGCTTTCAGAAAAAGGGCCAGACCAACACTACAGAATGACTATGCTAGCATTCACCCCCCCCTTCCCATCTTCCCTCTTCTCTGGCCAGTATCTCCACAAACCAGTCTCACAAGCTATTCCTCAACATACCCCTTTTTCAAAAGATGGTCTCAGATGCTTGGGTGCTAAACGTGGTGCAGCAAGGTTAAAGATGGCACTCCTTTCAGTGGAATTTCTTTCAAATCTGCAAACCAGACAGAAGATTTCCCTCCGGTTCTTCTGTCTTTACACACCCAAGGATTCCTACAACCACTGCCTGTATGCCAAAGGGGAAAAAAGCTTCAATTTCAGAATGCATCTGCTATCAAAGAAAGAGACTTCTTGAAGAACAGCACTAGAGCTTTCATTTTTAAACCTGTATGTGAAAGTACCAAAATTCAAAATGTTGCCCTCATAGAACTTGTTGCCTCTTAATGAGTTCCATGGTAACACTAGACTTATAAGATACTTATTAGCACATTCCCATAGCCACATGCTTTAGGAAATGTATATGTTTTCTGTTTCTGGGTTGCAATATTAGCTCTCTGCTTTACCTTGTGGATTACCTACAGCTGCAAGGGTGCTGATGAAGTGTCTAGCCCCAGTCATAGCTATTTGCAGAGTGACTGGCATTCATATACATCCTTATTTAGATGACTTACTTGGCAGAGTCTTTTTCCAGATGTCGAACTTCATTGATCTGGGTTATGTCTCTTCTGACAATTCTTGGCTGCCAGATAAATGTTACAAATTCTCATTTTCTCCATCTCACAGAACGGTGTTTCTTGGCTGCCTTCTAAATACCTATCTTTGAAAGGCCTTTCTGACATAAGAGAATGTGGATTTTTATCTGGAATCTATCAAAAGTTTCTCCAAACAGTCATAGACTCTTGCAGGAGAATTTCACAGAATACTAGAGTACATAGCTTCCATGACTCTCATGATCCCCTAGCCAGATTACACATGAGAGCATGAAAAAGATGCAGTGTTTCTAAAATACACATATACCTACCATTCACATCCTTTGAAATATCAATTTCCAGTTTTGGACTTTCTCAATTAGAAATGACAAATTCAGATGAATTCAGGTCCCTTTCTCTCCTCGGACCCCAAACCAGTCATTCAACACAGACACTTTATATTTTGCTTTGGAAGCCATTTCCATAAGGTTAAAGTGGAAAATCTGTAGAGTCACTCAGGCAGACCAATATAAAAGAGCTGTTGATCCATGCTTTAAAATCTCTTCATCACCTATGGTCATAGAACAATACAGAATGACTATACCAGCATTTATCCCCCCCACTTCCACCCTTTCCCCCTTCAAATAGATATGTGCACATCCTTTCAAAACAGACAACTAAACAAACAGATCTGTTCATATCCTTTCAAAACAGACAACTAAATAAATAGATATGTTCACATCCTTTCAAAACAGACAACTAAACAAATTCTGCACCAAGACTCTTTGCGGGCAATCCTTGAAAACAGATGCATTTTCACTCCCTTGGATGGGAAGGTTCCTTTATCCTTGTGTACCCTTTCCTTTGATATCCTGGGTAATTCTGAAGATTCAGAATTACTCCCCCAAAATCATTGTGGGTATCCCAGAAAAGAAAACACTGGTTTTCCCTTTATGTATTTGGTGAAGGTCAATTTCCATAAGCTTTCTCACTGACTGGATCTACTCAGAAGTGTAGCTGGTTCAATTAGTACCCTGTGCTGGTGCTATGAACCGGTGCCCAACTCCCTCAGCTCTTAAAGTGAAGAGCAAATAATAAATAAATAAATAAATAAATAAGATACACTTATTACATTAAGATCTATGCATCCCCCAGCAGATGTTCATTCTAATGGCACACTGACCATGTGGCCAGATGCCTGACACATCTCTCCCTCCCTCCCTCCAGTTCCAGCCATTCAGGCCCTGTTTCTGTGTCTTGCCCCCAACCTTTCTTTAACATGTTTTATTTAAAAAAACACTTATTTTAAACTGTAGTAAAATTGTTTGCTACTGTTTGCAAGCAGCTGCAACAGTTTAGACCACACACGGACCACTATATGGACTGCTACAGCACTCAGGCTTGACTACAAATGTAATATCATCTTTTAAAAGCTAGTATTATATCAAAAAGTGATTAGGATTGGCTGATCATGCTCCCCCTAACATTTTGCACCTGGAACTGGTGCCCCTCTTTCCCCACCCTAGCTATGCTGATGTATCTACTTACACAAACAAGGGTGTTTGATGCACCCCCCCCCCCAACAGCTTGACACACTCCAGTTTCAGTCAACTTCAATTGATTGCTGGATGATTCAATTCTTATAGCTTTTAGGGCCTTATTTCATGAGGATGTGCAGCAGTTAGCAAAGGGGGAAAGAAAACCTACATCTAGAAAATCACATATGGGTAAGTGGAAGTAATTTTCTAGTTGGTGATTAACAAATAACCAGAGGCCCACCAGAGATTTTCCACCATTGGTGCTCAAATATTTGTGTGAGTTATTTTCCTCTGTCCTATCTTACTCCTCTTAAGTGGCTCTTTTTGCAGCCATTTCAGCATGTCTGCCCATGGGTTCTCCTCTTTCTTCTCTGATTTTCAGTAAACCAGTTTTGTAGAGTTTTACACCCGAGGCCTCCTTATAAACAGGTTGCCCCTCCTCCTTGGGATGTCGACTTTGTGCTGGAGAAGTTGATTATATCATCTTTTGAACCTGCATTTACTAAGCAGATTTAAGTTTCTTGGCTTAGAAAACTATGCTCATCAATGCTCTGACATCTGTAAGATTATCTGAATTGCAGGTTCTCATGGTGGGTACATATTACGGTGTGTAAATATTACCTCATATTCCACTGAGACACGGTCACATTAAGATCAAACCCTTCTTTTCTGCTCAAAGTGGTTTCAGAGTTTACTTCGAATCAAGCCATCAGTCTCCCTGTTTTCTACCCAAAACCTAAAAAACAGGGTGAAATGTTTCTTCAGACATTTGATTTACATAAGCCAGCTTATGCATTATCTTGGCAGAACTAAACACTTTAGAAAAAAATTATCAGCTATTTTTTTCTTATCAAAGGACAAAAAAATGAATATCCTGCATCTAAACAGTCAGTTTCCAGGTGGTTGTCCTCAGCTGTTACTTTTTGTTATTCCTGTCATGGCAAACCCATTCCAGGCAGTATCGAGGCACATTCTACTAAAGTCATGTCTTCTTCAATGATATAGTGGAAATGGGTCGACTCTACAAGCATTCTAGAGGCTGCTACATGGTCCTCAGTACAAAACTTTACAAAGTATTACAAACTGGATACCTTCTCAAGGTCCAGAGTGAGCTTTGCTAAGATCAGACTCCAGAGGGCTCCTAGATCTGTATCCTTTCTCCTCCTCTCAAGTTGGATAGGCTTTGGTAATTAATCCATACAGCCTAAAGGCAACTGCAGCAGTGGGAATGATTGACATACTACAGTTGTATAAAGTGCTCTTAACCATTACAGTAAATGTTTAAATTCCTCATTGCTACAGTAGCTATAGCCACCCTCCTGCTCTTGCATATAATTTTATTTGGGACATAAATTAGAGTTCTTTGAGTTTCTACTTTGTATGTTTCCTTTGCTATTTTTAGATTTGAGGTTCATGATTGCTGGGCTCTTTCTCTCTCTCACACTCTCTCTCTCTCTCTCTCACACTCTGTGGGCAAGAAAGTGCTGAAAAAAATTTTATTTGGACTACTGATTTACCTGAGACTGGAATCTTGTTGCCGTGCTCTGGGGACTGAACGCCAATATGCAACACACCCAAATCCCATTCTAATTCAGTACAGTTGTCCTTCAGGCATGTTGTCTTCTGTTTCCAGGGTGGTAACCCTAGATAATGCCCAAACCTTAATCACTGCCATGAAACAAGGTAGGCAATAAGCACCAATAAGCCTCCATCTCACAGTCTACTGCTTGACAACATACTATGTTTTTACAGTTAGTCATTTCAACTACTACTGGCTTAAAGATCAGCGAAGGTTAGTAACTTTTCATAGGCTTTCTTTCACCATTGTCAACCCACCAGCATTTTTTATTGAACATCTATATTTTAAGAAAGTGCCAGATACCATGCAGATGCTTTGAAAGGAAGAGCAATCACTTATGCGCATAACTTCACTCTTCTTATGGTCTGTGGGAAAGTGTACACGTGTTATATATAATGAGCAACACTACGGCATGTGTAGGAAGAGTAGGAAAGGGAGGTTTGGGGTAACACAGGGAGCACAATGTATTAGTTTTGGACCTCATCCAGTGAGATCTAGGTTAACACTAGACATTTGCAGTATTCAAAAAACACATTTAATTAAAGAAATGTACACAAAAAATGATACATGACAATAAAGACAGATAATCTACATTAAAATGCATGGTTAATGTCTAAATGGAATTCTACAGGGACTGTTTATTTTCATCAAAATGAAGCAGACTGTAGGCTCCTCTGTTCTGAACATTGTTTTACAAGCAGGCAATACATGGTTGTGACGACCCTTCATTAATCAGAAGCTTCCCTGATTGCTTGTTTCTTCAATCTTGCATTAAACCTTCTTGAAGCAATTACAGTAATGTCATGTCACCACAAAACAAGACCTAACAAAACTTATACAGCTCTAAAAATATGGAAAGTCAATGCAAAAGTTCAAATGAAATAAAACAGTAGTAGAGTGACCACCAGATGTCAAAAACTTCACTTTCTAGGACCAATTAAGCCCCTTTAATTCAAGGAACATTTTTGGCTCCAGAAATGAAAATGCATACTTTTAAGAATACATGTCCATGTTATAAAATGTTAAGAGAAAATAAATCAGTGGGTGCCTGAAAGGTGGTTTGTTAAAGTCCTCGTGTAATACAATAAGAGTAAAATGGGGAAAAAAGTTAAGTCTCAGTTGACACTCTTGTAGAAAAAAAACTTAAGCTGCCACCATTTCTTGCTTTCGCTTGGTTTTAATGGGTTTCTTCTCTTCCTCTGCTTCAGGAACTTCTGGTAGTGGTTCAGTGGGAACTTCTGGAAGTATTTTTCTTCCTGAGTAATGGCATCAAGTTCTGCAAGGATTGCATCTTCATCTTCATCAGTAAGGCTACCAGCTAACATTTCATCTATTTGCCTCTGGTAATCAGTGGCATCTTATGTTTCCTTCCATTATCCGTTCTACTTCTTCAATGGCCATTATCTCATGCCTTTTCTTAAGACAATCTTTCCCAACTTTCAGATCTTCTATGACTTTCATTTCAGTTTGAGTGAGTTCTATATCTTGCACCATCTGTTGAAGACTGCTGATCTGGTTTTCTGTTTTACCCAGAAGCTGCACTTGATACCTCTTCTATTTGAGCAGATACTTAGCCTTGTCTTTTTGCCATCCTTGAGAAGCTGTCGTCCTAGTTCTCTATCTTTTCTAATTGGAGGCTGACCTTCTTCTGATACTGTTTCAACTTGTCATGCTGCTGCTTTACTTAAGTATGGCCTTGTCCTGTTCGGTCCCTCGGGACCTCTTCTTTCTGCCAAAAATGTTCCCCATATCCCCCAATCTCACCGAAACGACCCCCACAGCATCAGCACAGCCACTTCTTATACTCAACACACACTCATTGGAGCTAACCAATCTAGCCAATAAGCAGTCAGAGTGAAGGTGTGGGAAACAGCCAGAACTTTATGAAACAATTCATATAGCCTAAACGGTATTGTAGCAGTGAGGAATTCAAAACATCTACTGTTATGGGGGGTAAGTGTAACTTACAAAACTGTACTGTGTGTGTGGGCATGTGGGTATGTGTGTGTGTGTGTGTGTGTGTGTGTGTGTGTGTGTGTGTGTGTGTGTGTGTGTGTGTGCGTGTTTGTCTGTACGTGCGCGTGTGTGTGTTTGTGTGCGTGCGTGTGTGTGTTTGCATGTGTGTGCATGCATGTGTGTGTGTGCGTGTGTGCATGTGTGCGCATGTCCATGTCTGTGTGTGTGTGTGTGTGTGTGTGTGTGTGTGTGTGTGTGTGTATGTGTGTGCATGCGTGTGTGCTTGTGTGCATGTGTGCGCACACGCGTGTGTGCATGTGTGTTTGTGCATGTTTGTTTATGTATGTCTATGTGGGTATGTGTATGCATGTTTAGAATATTGTGTGACTCCTCATTTGAGTGACCTTTACTTAGTCAATACATATAATGATTGGTTATGTTTCTGATCAGCAGCACAATTAATAGAAAATATATAACCTAAAAGGAAACTTATTTATGGTAGCAGTAGTAAGTTTGTTTCTTAACAGCATGTTTATAAAATAAAAACCTGTCCAAGTTTAACCCAGAAATATTCATTACTGCCCTATTATCTATTAACTGGAGCATCCTAAAAATCATTCACTTAGATGATGCTGTATATTAATCTAGTACAACTTTCCTAACTATCTTTAATAGCCTTGTAGCTCCTAGAAGGAAGAGACTGAAAACATAATGCAGAGTAGAATGCTAATGCAGGATAGGAAAAAAGCATGGAAAGAATGGCAGAAATATAACATATTACAATATCTCACAAACTTTGGAATGCTCCACAACCATACTAAAAAGCAAATAAATGAAAACAAAGAAATTATACCATAATGACATTCAGAACTATACTAAATATAACCCTAAACAATTCTGGTCAGGCATTAAAGAAATCTTACACCCTGACCAAAATTTCAACACTAAACCCTCTCCCAATAATTCAGCATGTGAAACTGCAATAGAATTCAACTGTTATGTAATAGATAGTATAAAATCTCTAAGTAAGGATTCCCCAGTATATAGTCAGAATTCCTCCCAACAGCTACATATCACCACATTCACTTTTACTGTCAAACATGTGCCCATATCTTATATAAAACTACTCTTGAACAAACTCAAACTTCACCTGATGATCTTCTAAGCAAGTGCCTTAAAACAGCCTGTCCTGTTTCAATCCTTATAAATAGGTCAATCCAGGAATTTCACACTCTTGTCACTGGGAAAAAAAAGCACAACTTATCCCTCTACACAAAGGAAGAAATGCAATCGATATCACTAACTTTACACCTATAGCAATTATGTTTCCTACACCAAAATACTAGAAAGATGTATTTAAAAACAATCCCCCATACGGCACAGCTTCCATCCTTCTCATAATACTAACAATGGACGTCTAACATTTACAGACTCTGTCCAGAAAGCTAGAGATAATGGCAAACCAGT
This sequence comes from Protopterus annectens, assembly GCF_019279795.1. NCBI lineage: Eukaryota > Metazoa > Chordata > Ceratodontiformes > Protopteridae > Protopterus > Protopterus annectens. The sequence continues at coordinate 1,353,570,918 of NC_056744.1, read as the reverse complement.
ATCCTACTTACTTCTCAACTTGCCTAAAGCCTTTGACACAGTCTATCTCAGTCCACCCCTCTTTGGTTTAGAAGTTGCTTGTCCAATTGGTATCAGTCAGTGAAATGGCACTCTACTGTCTCTCTAAACCTCCCAATCACCACCGGTGTACCACAAGTCTCTATCTTTGGAGTCTATCTTTTTAACATTCTCACCAACACCCTCCACACATCCACACAATAGGTCTCCCTAATACAATAAGCAGATGACTCCACAGTCATATGCACAATAAAGAACCTGTCAAATCTCCAATAAAGTATTCAGGAAGCCTTAGCAGCCACAAAAACATGGATTTGTAACTCACAACTCATGTTCAACCCCCTCCACCATAATAAATATATAAATAAAAAGCAAACAAAATACTTATTTTTTTCCTCAAATCCCTCCCTCATGAAAAAAAACAAAAAAACAAAATTTTAAATCCTTTCTCTTAATAATACGACCATTATAGCAAATTACTAGACATAGTGAATGATAAAAACTCACCATATGAAACTAAAACTACACTTGCCACTACTTACCTCCTCCTCTCACTACTTAGGATGCTCCCACCCTTACTAACCTCCAGCCATCACAAAAAGCAAAACTTGAACAATGTTATAATAAAGTGGCTAAATTTGCTGCAAACACTCCTTTCAGGATCCACTACTGTATAGCACTAAAAAGTTTAAATTAATTAGAAATACACCATCGACTAACATATATACAGCTTCTTCTCACCTATAAAAATAACCAGCATCCATCTGCTTGTCCATCACTAAATACCATTCTACAAAACTGTGTTCCCACTTACTCATTATGATCCAATGACCAAAACCTCCTCTCTGTCCACAAACCTACCAAATCTGCTGGGCATGGTCTGTACTCATACCGTGTTGCTAAGGCCTGGAATTCCTTACTTGTATCCATAAGGCCAGTATTCTCCCTTTAAACCATTCAGAAAGACTTTTTATTCAAAATATAGCTCTGTTCTTGTTCAGTCCCAGGATAAACTATATCCCTTAATATAAAAAGCACCTATTCATACCGTATACCTCCTTACACCCATTCTTTACCCAGTTGTTTAGTTCAATCAATTTCTCTTCCATGATTCTCCATCTAAATATGCCATAACCATGTTTTTTTTCCTTTCACTTCATATTGCAATTCCTCTGATTTATACTAACCTACCTTTAATTTCTTTAAACTGGCTAAAATTTCTCTAAATCATAAATCATTGTCATATGAGTTGCATCTATCCTTAACTAATGTATTCACATTATGTCTAATTTGGAATAATCATTTAAACTGTAGGTGTTTGTATTATTTTTGAAGATTGTAAAATTATTGTTGCTAAAATGTTTTTGTAATATTTTTTTCTCCAGGCCTCTGCTGCAAATGGTCTCCTACCCAGCTGAATTTTAATTTTTATTCAAATGTTTTATTTCATTTGAATAAAAAAAATACAGAGTAAAATATCGTAACTAAATACATCTGACAAATTGAACTAATGAAACAATCTATTTACAATATTTACAAAATGCCAGAGTCTAGAATATTCATATACAACACAAATTATGAATGAGATTTAAATGTCATAATAACATAAACCCTTTTATGATGAAAAGTTTCAATGAGGGACAATATTTTCAGCCAAGAATTAGTCATAAAACTTTTAGGAAAAAAATCTGTGCTTCTTAATTGTTTCTTTTATAGCAATGTCTTTCAAGGAGGAAATAAATTCTTCAAATTGTGGCATTAAAGGGTTCTTCATGTTAAATAATAAAAGTCTATTTTTGAACTTTTATCTCCAAGACATTAAATAATATTTATCATTGACATTTATCAGTATAAAAATAGTCTTGCATATCTTGTTAATAGAAAGAACGCAAGGGGCAAGTTCTTCATTACAGCTAATAAACGTTCGACAATAATTAATCAAAGCACAAGGAATACTAATGGATTCAACAACTACATGAACTCCAACAGACTTCCTTCACATAACAGTGCAACTAGTTCTAATATAAACAATGCCATGAGTTCTAATGGGCATTCTTGTTACAGTTTGGATGGCTCTAGTAACCATAGCAACCCAACAACTGCCTTAGGAAGTGAAGTGGGCACTCCCCCTATCACTACGAATGTACTAAATATAAACAACAGCAGTGATAATTCTACTTTTTTGTCTCCAGCTCATTCCAGTGCTGCAGTTCCTATAGATCTAGTTCAATCCCCATGGAAAGTGTTGTACAAGAGGAAAGTAAGAGGAAGAGGGAGAGGAAAGAGCCTTTCAAGAAATGGAGGCCCACGGAAGTTTCAGAACCCTGGAGAAAGGATAGTTAACAGAAGTTTTCATCAGAATTAGAAACTACATCTTTCTTTTATTATAGCAATGCACAATATGATTCCAGATATACTTTGGACACTGTTGTCAGGTTCTCTGATAATTTGGTGCACAATATAAATGATGTTAATTTACATGATGATAGGCATGCTTTTGTTAACACTAGTTTATATGATCTAAATGCTAATGTAATGCTCCCTAAGAGTATTTCTGTGAAGGGAAATGATAGTGGCATACACTTTAGTATGCCTGCTGCAGTTAACACCATTTTACATGATATGAATGTTGTTGTCAGGCTCTCTGCGAGTATTTCTGAGAAGGGATATGACAGCAGCTTACAAGATAGTATGCATACTGCAGTTAATAGTAACTTACATGATTTTGACTCAGTGTTGCAACAAATGTGTTTCACTGTATTCATCCTCACTGATAAGACATTTTCAAAAGATCATCACTCTGTTTTACATAAAGGTCTGAATTTCATTCCTTCTCAAAGAGCACAGTTGTCAAATCTACTGCTGGACCTACGTCTGTATGCTTAGAAATTAAATCTGAATTTTTTACATAATATAAAATCTACTTCTAATACTGATGTTTCTGATGACTCTAATGATTCAGATATTTCTACCTCTCATGTCCCAACGCTTAGACCAAAAAGCCTTTACAATCCCAGACTACACAACTTGATACTAATGTTCATGAAAGTATGTGAGAGGGATTTCAGAAAGTTATGTTATTTCAATTCATGTAATAAGTGATATAATATTTCTATACCTGAAAGAAAAGCACTATCTGATTTAACTCATGACAAAAGCTTATGTATAATGCGTGCTGATAAGGGGACAGGTCTAGTGTTAATGGAACAAAATGTGTACATAGATAAGATAGAAAACACACTGGAAGATAATGTGTCTTACCAACTAATACAGTCAATAAGCATTTTAATGCTATTTGTAAATCTCTCAAACAGTTAGAGGCTGATAATGCTATTTCTATGGATGAATGTTTATTTATGTCTGTTACTTCACAAAGCTTGGGTAGACTTTTTGGAATTCCCAAAATACATAAAGATCAAAGTAACCCTCCATTCAGATACATCATCTCTAATAAGAAGACGAAAATTGAAAAAATAGCAGAATATCTAGATGCAGTGTTCAACCCTCTTGTACAGTCCACAACTTTCTATCTAAAAGATTCTTGGGCATTCTTGGATGAGTTATATAAGAAGAAAGAAATGTTATCTAATTGTATTTTTGTCACTATGGATATGGAAGCATTGTATACAAACATTCCTCATAAAGAAGGTTTAATGTATTTGAATTTATTTCTTAACAAATACACCAGCTTTTCTATCGTTAAAGTTAATACTTTGTGCACACTTATGGAGATTGCTCAGCCATATCTCCCACTGATCTAAAGAAGGATACCCACTCTACATTCACTGCCATAGAAAACTGGCTCTCCAAGCGTCGCCTGCTACTTAATCCCAAAAAAAAAAAATGCTCGTAATCCCACCAACCCAAAGGTCTGTACCCTTCTCCTTCACCATAAATGCAAAAGACGGGACAGTCATTTCCCCTGACTCCAATAAAAAATTACTGGGTGTCACTATAGACAATAACCTAAAATTTGACCTCCATGTAAGTCAGACAATCAAGACCATCAATAAAAAACTTGGGTCACTCTATAGAATCAAAGCCTTCCTCACCCCCCCAGCTAAAATAGCCATTGCTCACTCGCACCTACTTTCGACACTCCTATGTGCCTCCCCCCTTCTAGCAAATATAAGTAAATATGGACTTAATAGGCTAACAACCTGTTATAATCACATTGCCAGGTTTGCTACAGGCCTTCCATTTAGAACCTACCACTGCATCAACCTCAAACAGCTTGGATGGCTGGAATTTCCTAATCTTGTCAAGTACAACCTGCTGATAATGGCTAACAAAATTTATTTATTTATTTATTTTATTTTACATTTGTTAACCGGGCTAGTCCAGCTGGATACATGTCCATTTTCAGTGGAGGCCCAAGGAGAAAAGCTCCGCTATAGTACTAAATAAACATATTAAAGATAAAACTAGAATATTTTCAAAATATACAGAATTAAACTAAAGTAAAATGAAACATAAAAATTACCAAGGTATGATAGAAGAAAGATACAAATTGAAACTACTGCAGTTATGTATGGCATATAACTACATTTCTAGCATGGACAGAGATTAAGTTAATGTTACATACACAGTTGCAATATAAGGAAGGTTAAAGAATAAGTTCTTTTTGTGAGTGGAAAAAGAGCAGTCAAGCTAGGAAAGGAGGTCTAATTTGCTAGAGTGAGGGAGTAAGAAGAAGTGGGTTTAGAGGGAAAAGATAGTATGGGAATAAAGGAAAGGAAAAGAAAGAAGAAGAAAAGGGTTAGTCAGGGTTATGGCAAGAGCATAGCCAGTGGTTTGAAAGGAATAGTTTTAGGTTAGTTTTGAATAGTGGGAGAGATGTAAGGGAGGTAAGGTCATTTGGTAGTTGGTTCCATATTTTACCCACTGAGTTGGAAAATAAGGTGTCACCTGCTAAGTTATTAGATAATGAAGTAGGAATCAATATTTTGTTGGATGAGCGTAGGCTGCTCAGATTGTTGTAGGGCTTTATTGAGGGTGGAGAGCATAGGAGTGTTATCGGGGTGGTAAAGGGCTTTGTGGGCAATAGTAAGTTGGTTAAATGTTATTAGTTGAGGTAGTTCTAGCCAGCCTAGTTTTTTTTAGGTTTAGACAGTGGTGAGTCCTATATGGAGAGTTTTGGGCAAATCTGGCAATATTGTTATAGGCTGTGGATAGTTTGTTGAGATTATATTTGGAGAGATTAGTATAAATGGGGGAGGCATATAATAGGGTAGATATTAAGTGGGTTCTAGCTATAGTAGTTCTTGCTTCAGAAGTTAGGAAATATTTGATTCTGTAGAGAGAACCTAGTTTTCTGTTAGTAGATTTGATTGTAGCATTTATGTGGTTATCAAATTTTAGTTGATTGTCAATTGTAATACCTAAGAGTTTGGTGGTAGGTTCTGGACTGATAAGGGTACCATTATTGGATGTAAGTATGAAGTTAAGGGAGGGAGACAAATGAGTGGGTGTAAAAAGCAGGAGTTTGGTTTTCTTAGGGTTGAGGAGGAGACAATGTTTAGAGAACCAATGCTCAATAGTTGTGAAGGTCTTTTGTGTAATAGAGTGAAGTTCAGATTGTGTTGAGGCAGAGCAGATAATGGTGGTGTCATCTGCATATTGAATGCAAGTTGATAGAGGAGTGGCTAGATGGAGGTCGTTAATAAAAATGGAGAACAGTAGAGGACTTAGAATAGACCCCTGTGGAACTCCTATAGAGGTAGGGAGGAGGTCAGAGAGATGGTTATGCCAGAGCACGGCCTGTTTTCGGTTATCAAGGTAGGATGTGAACCAGTTTATGGCAGAACTGTCAAGAGAGAGAGATTTTAAACGATAGAGGAGCAGTTGATGATTGACCATGTCAAATGCTTTGGACAGGTCTACAAAGAATGCTGAAGAGAGGATATTTTTATTGCAGTTGATGTTGATAGAGTCAATGAAGGATAGTAAGGCTGTGGAAGTACTATGGAATGGCCGAAAGCCATGTTGACAGTTAGCTAGGAGGTTATGGTGTAATAAGTGATTTAGTAGCTGCTTGTGGATACATTTTTCCATTATTTTTGCAAGAGGGGATAGTAATGCTATAGGGCGGAAGTTGGAGTATTCCAGAGAGTCACCACCTTTAAAGAGAGGGATAATATGTGAGATTTTCTAGATAGATGGAACTACACCTTCTTCTATGGTCCTATTAATAAGTATGGAAATGGGGTAGGCAATGGCTTTTGCACCTAGTTGGAGGTATTCAGCTGGTAGGTTGTCAGCTGAGGGGGTGGAAGGTTTTAGTTTCTGAAGCAAGGATGAGATATAAGAGGTGGGTATAGGTTTGAGGTGGAATGGGGGTGGAGTGGGGCTGGGGGTAGGGAGTTTGGAGGTATCAGGGCATCTATAACCCAGTCAATACTCCAGCCCTTAGAAATTCTATCCTCCCCCATAATAACACGACTGCTCTGCTCATCTAATAAGCTACAAATACAGACAACTAAAATTAACAATGTTGCTGGCATGGCCCTATTTGCAAATTCTGTAAGTAGAACCTGGAACATACTTCCAGCTGCCATGACCTTGCTCTCCTCCACATGCCAATTTAAAGCCACAATTAAACAACATCTGTCATTAAACTGGCTATGCCACTGTGACAAGCCTGGCTAAACCAACAACATTTATGTTATTTACTTATCTATTAGATATTGTTAATTTCTCCTGACTATACCAAGGGTAATTTCTATCCTGTATACATGTCTATTCAATGTGAACCTATGTAACCTTATGAAATATCCTACTTATATAATTGTACCATTTTTAGTCTGAATGTACTCTTATCTGCATTCTGCTCTTTTATCTGCATTTCTATTTTATATTTTATATCAGTTATATATCTATGTTTTATTTCAATTGCCATTTTGTCTTGTTTATGTTTGGAGCTTATCTCCCTGGGCCTCCGCTGTAAATGGACTTTGTTCCAGTCAGACTATCCCGGTCAGCAAATGTAAAATAAATAAATAAAATACATAAATAAATAAATGAATTGTACTTAACAGCAACTTTTTCTTTTTTAATGAAAAAATCTATAAGCAAATAAGGGGAGTGGCAATGGGATCTGAGGTAGCTCCTGCATTTGCTAACCTTGTCCTCAGTACTTGGGAAATGGAACACTTATCAACTTTAAAGAGTTTTAAACATGCTATTGTGTATAAACAATACACAGATGATATTTTTTTTGCATGGGAGAATGATGAACAGAGCCTTGACACATTCATATTTGACATGAGAAAAAGCTTGGATTTTCTTAAACTAGTAATATCTAGCTGAGGTCACTCTATCACTTTCCTAGACACCAAAATAGATCAACTTTCTACAGGTGAATTAAAATCAACAGTTTACAGAAAAGATACATATAAAAATAACTATTTGGATTTCATAAGTCAGCATCTATTTTTTATGAAGAAAAACTTAATAAAGGGACAATTTATCTGCATTTCTAGGATCACCAGTCATGATAATGATTTCGAAACACAAGCTACACTATCAAAACATATGTTTTACATGAGACACTATCCATACACTCTTGTTAATAACTTATTTAATGAGGTAGCTATTAACAGATGCACCAAACATTTACCAATTTTAAGATTTGGCTTTAAACCTTCGGTTAAGACCTCTTCTACCACTGACAGAACTCTAAGTTTTCCATTACCCATATCTAGGGATATGACACAAATTAGACAGATTTTATGGTATAACTGGGATATATTGACAGAAATACAGCAGATTGGATCTTCTCTTGGTACCTCACCCTCATTTACTTTTAAAAGATCCAGGAACATAAGGGCTTGCTTTGAAAACAGGGATAAATAATTTCTTTTAGAAATACCTAACTCTGATTCTACAGCTCCAGGAATGTTTTCTTGTCATAAATGTGTTGTATGCACCTACATCTATTTATGCTCTGTTTATAAGTTCCCACACTACAACTGTACTGTCACTTTTTCTGGACAGTTTTCACTCATCTTCTGTTGTATATGCTGGTATTTGTTCTTTATGCAGCAGCTTTTATGTAGGGAAAACCTCTAGAAGACTGTCAGACAAAATTAAAGGGCATTTGGGGGCTATTAGGTCTAGGAACATGAACAATGCTATTGCTAAACATAGTATGATGTGCTAATTTTGTTAAGTTTCAGTTTTTGGTATTAGAATAGGTTGATGTTTTCTTTGGTAATACAGATACCTACTTGGAACTAAGGGAACTTAAGTGGCAGCTACTGTTAAACTCTGAAGCTTCCCCTGGTTTAAATGAAAATATAAACATAAAATGTGCTCTGAGATGGTTTAACTGATATTTGCTTATATTCAGTTTTACAAGTGTTCTTTTGTTCAGTTTGAATGTATACTGCTAGTTTATTGGTTATTGTATATAAGCAGTAATAAGATTCTAATGTTCTCTCACATGGTATGTATCTTAGTTTTTATCATACTGTCATTCAAATGTATTGCATCCTGAAGAAATTCTACCACCTATAAAGAATGAAAGCTTAATTATCTGTTCTTAGTCTGCGTATTTTTATTTATTTAAATATTTAAAAGTTTATATGTTGTTGCAGCCACTTTTCATTTTATTATTTTTTTATATTTAGAAGTTCACAAAGTATAAGTATTATCTCTTCTATTTTTGTGGTTATATCACATTAAACAATATTAGTTTGTTTTTTAAAATGAAAGAATTTGGCCATAGTGCCTTAATAAATATTTGAATTTTTTTCTCAAAAAATACATAACATAGGACAATCATAAAACATGTGAGACCAATTAGCATTACAATAATTTTTACATCTCCAATATTCAGATTTATTTTCTTTATTAAATTTCGCAATTCTTTTAGGAGTCAAAAAAGGTCTATGTATAAATTTGCAAGCAAATAATCTCCAGTAAAGAGACCAAAAACTGGATGGTATAGAAAGGAGAAGTTGCTGTTTATTTTGATTATTTAAGGAGAGTTGATGTTCTTTTGTAATAGAATTACAATACCAATCATTCAAATTGCTAAACTCTTTAGCTATTATTGTGTGGCGCCTGAAGATCAAATTCTTAAATTTCTTTTGTTTGTATATGGTTCCATAGAAATTTTGTATTAATGTTGGAATCTCTTCACAAGAATAATTAGAAATATATGATTGCTTATTATAAAGTGTTGTAATAGCTAATTGTATATGTAATGAATCCTTAATATCGATATTATATTCTAGACATAAAGGATCATATGGTTTAATTTTAATACTATCAAAACATTGATACCAATGGAAAAAAAATGTTGTCTTTCCTATTTTTGAAATATATGTAAAGAAACATTATTTTTTAAATTTGTAACTAGGCTGAAAGGAATAAGAGACTCAGACTAATACTTATAATTTAAATTATTTGAGATCATTCTTAAGCTAGATTAATATAATTTGATTTTTAGGAGGATAAATAGTAATTTGCAAATAATTGCAAAAATATATCCAGAAAGGGTTATATAATTTATGATTAGTATGATTCAAAAGTTTTAATTTTTTCTTATTAAGTAAGTTATAGTGTAAAGTTTTCTGGTAGTATTTATTAAATGAATCTCTAAATAAAGAATATTTATATTTATGTAACATTTGTTTACTGGGAAAGTCAGACTTGGAATGAGCCAATTTTTAATGAGTGGAGGCCCAGGGAGAAATGCTCTAGATGCATGTCTTTGTAATGTAGAAGGAAACCTGAGCACCCGGAGGAAACCCACATGATTATAAGGAAGACATACAGATTCCCCACAGAAGGCACCCCAGCTGAGAATCAAACCAGAGAACCTCTTGATGTGAGGTGACAACACAAACCACTGCACCATCCAAGAAAAGACACACTTGCAGGGGACACCCAGGAACTATTGGGAAAGCATTTTCCTATTATGTTATGATATGGATTTAGAATTCTTTTTTTTTTTTTAATATGAAGATAACTAGATTTAGAATTATTAAAACAAAGATGTGAGATTGATTGAAATTGTTCTATAATAAATTTCAGTTATTTCAGTGTATCATCAGTATTTTTTAAAGTTAATATATCATCAGTGAATAAAGTAATTATTGAATTATATTCTTGATTAATTTTCAGATCATGAATATTTTGGTTTGAGTGAATTAGAACTGTAAAAATTTGAATAGCTAAATCGAATGATAAAGGAGAGAGAGAGAACAACATTGTTTAGTTCCTTTTGTTCTATTTGTGGAATTTGAGGTAAATGGGCCTAATTTTACATAAGCTAAATTATTATTATAAATGGATTTCAACATTATAACAAACTGAGGGGGGAAATCAAACTGAGTTAAAACTTTAAATAAGAAATCCCAGTTCAAAGAATCAGATGTTTTTTCAATATCTAGGGTGATGAAAAGTGATTCACATTTTCTACTATTTATAACATTTATAAGAATAAGAAGTCTTTTTATATTACCATATGTTTATCTCATAAATAAAACCAGATTGATCCAAACTAACTAAACTAGGTTCTATAATTTTAAATCTATCTGCAAAAATTGACCTATAGATTTTATAATCCACATTTAATAGAGAAATAGGTCTATACAAAGAACATAATTGCATATTCTTACATCCTTTCATGATTATGATAATTAGTGAGTAGTTCCAAGATGGAGACAATTTTTTTAGGTTCTTTACACCTAACATACCTGTATGTAAATGTGCTCTCTCTCTCTCTCTCTCTCTCTCTCTATGTATATATATATATATATATATATATATATATATATATATATATATATATGAAAATAATTGATATAGTTCTGCAGTAATACACAATTCCCTGGAGCCTTATTAAATTTGACATTTTCTTGGATTAATTCTTGAAGTTTTATGTTTTAATCAAGTCATTCTTCAAAAAGTAGTGGTTTTGTTTACTAAGGATTGATCTATTAGAGAAGTTAGATCTACTTCTCTATTTGTTATATTTGTATATAAGGATAAATAATACATCCTAAAAGCTTCTAATATGTGTCCAGTATCTGTGTATGTTTTATTAATTGTTTGATTTTTTTTATTATTTATTTAATGCTAACAGCATTTTGAAACTTGATTATTTTTTAACATTTTTAAATGATTAGGAGGTCTCAAGATGCTATTTTCAGTATTCTAAAGCAAATTCAGTTTTATGGCCCAATAATTCATTAGATTTACTATTACGAATCTTTATTTCCTTATTATTAAATCTGCTTTTATTCTTTCCTGTTTTCTTTTAATTTAGATTGAATGTCTAGTATTTTGTTATTCCATTTTCAATTTTTGTTTAAACTGAAATATTGATTGACCATGAATGTAAGCTTTAAAAGAGTCACAAACCATAACTAAATTAGAATCTGGAGTATTATTAAACAACATAAAATTGTTTATTTCAGTAAGTAACCTGATTTTACATTCTTTCAATTTAGTAATATATGCTGGAAATCTGGAACTCTATAGATTTTAAGATCCATTTATATTTTTAATGTTAATGTATTATAATGAGAGACTGGGCATGGTGTTATATTAAGAGAAGTTATTTTAGATATAATGTCTTGAGAAACCAATAATTTATCTATTCTTGTTTGAGTACCAAAATTAAAAGAGTAATAAGTAAAAATAAAATTAAAAATTAAAAGTATCTTTAATATTAAGAGTTTCATTCCAGGTTTTCAAAGTTCTAGCAATAGGAAGTAATTTAAAACTTCTGCTGGTATTGGATTCTAACATATCTAAAAGACAATTAAAGTCTCCTCCTAAAATTAAGTTTCCTTTATAGTTATTTACTATGAAATCAAGATTTCTCTTTAACTAGTTTTATTCCCATTCCCGGAGATCAATAAAAAAATTGTTAGAGTCCATATTCTAATTGTATATTTTATAATAATTAAAGTAAATAATCACTCTTATTTCTGAAATTTCTATATAATAACAGGTAAGTGTATCCTGTTTTTCTAAAGAATGTTGTGATAGTCTGGTGACTGTCACAGCATCATTAATATTATTAAAGAGAACTGGGCCATAATTACTGAAAGCTCATATTTAATGGACATCCTTGGAGAAGCCCCTTCTTTTGTGATTAGGAAAGCCAGAAAAATCAGGAGTCATGTTGAAGGTAGGCCCAGACCACAGGATACATGCACCAATAAGTGTAGAGCCAACAGTGTATTTTGTCAGTAAATACAGGAGGGAAGCATGTTTTTCTGCCCTTGTTTAAATAAACTGATTAAACCTAATGCAGGAGGTGACTGTAACTCAATACAGGTGGTTTACAGGGCAAGCTGCAATGACTGTGAAGCATTTTATGTGGGGAGAAGATGCTCAACAGACATAAAATAAGGATTTCTGGCCATCTTTCTGAACTTAGAGCTAAGTGCAAGAATAACACACTGGCTTGGCACTGCAGCTTTGCAAAATACACACTGGCTTTAAATTTCAAATTATTGACCATATGGACCTTTTGAAACTGGAAGGAGACATCCCTAATCTTTTAGAAAAAACATGAACTACTGTTGCAGCAAAAACTGACCTCTTTTAGAAAACTAGGGCTTAAGTGTTATTGCTTTATAAAAAGCGTAATAGAGCTCAGAAAACTGCGCCAAAAGACTATTAAAAGACTGATATGGGACTGATTAATGATGACATCACTGGCTAATATTGTCAAAAACAAATATCAAACACTGTACATATTTTACAATGAAAATGGCTGACATTGGTGTGGTTTTCTAATATATGTTTATATATATATATATATATATATATATATATATATATATATATATATATATATGGGAGCTCTTCATTTGTTCAAACTTTCAAATGTTTGAAACTCATATGGCCGACACCATATGAGTGAACGTTTAAAAGGCCGACAAATTATAGCAAAGATCCAGCTACAGTGTGTTGCTGGGAGATTCCCCTTTCATTCACTGTAGTGTGATCTCGGAGTGAGAATATTTATGTAGCAGGGGTGTGGGGGTGTTTTACTGTGTTTACAGGTAGTTAAATGGTGCTATTTCAGGATGTCATTATTTCGGAATGTCGATCATATGGTGTCGGCCATATGAAAGTTGGCATTCTGAATGGTTGACATTCTGAAGCAGACCTATATATATATATATATATATATATATATATATATATATATATATATATATAGTATTTATTTATATTTTAGAATGGTTTATCTGTTAAACATTCTCACATTTTTAACGGTTGTTTTTAACATTCTTAAAATTCTTTGCTAACTTATTAGGAAGATTTAATCTTAGTTTATTTGTCAGATAATTGTATTCTTAATAATTTTAGGTTACTTTGTTAACATCATACAATTCAGGAGATAGTTTGCTAAGCATCTTATAGAGAAGTTACCTTACCTTATTTTCTGACTGGGATTAAGTAGCTTGATGGTTCTTTTTTCTACTTTCTATTTTGGTAAACCTTGGTTATAACACTTAAAATGTATGTAACGTATTATATTTACAAGCCACATTATTTTTCCATTGATCTACTTCAGTAGATCGAAATGCCATTACACCAGAATTTAGAAACCTGAGATAAAAAGGCCACAAATGAACATTAAAGAAAGTTAACAATGTCAAAACTTTTAAAAATCAAAACACCTAAAGCACATGTCCGGAAGCACTTGGAGATTGACCTGAAATCAGAAAAGCAACCTCTACATTTAAGCATATCACTTAAAAATATATATCTTTTTCAATGTTTTTGCAGAAGGACAAGCCCCCATCCTACCCTCATACCCACTGCAAATTATATATACCAACTCTGAGATCGCACTACAGTGAAGAAAAGGGTAAATTTCCCAATCCTCACTGTACCGTGATCTCCATTTACAAACATTAAAAATAGAAAATTTTCCCTATCATGATATGTTTAAATGAAGAAGCTGTTCTAACTGCACTGCAATCTCCATTCAAAGCCTCCTAGAGGATGTTTACTCTTCCATAAATTATGGAAGAGTAAACATAAAAAAGATATATACTATTAAATATAAACATGTGTCACATTTATAAGTAAAATAATAAGTTTCAAGTAAAAAAAAAATCTCTGTCATTTGTTCCCCATTGGCCTTGTTTCAAACATGATAACATCAAATGACACAAAATATAATGTAAGATAGAGAGTTAGGAATCTCATGAGGATATGGCCTTATTTTCAATATGATGTAACTTTTGTATGTGCTTTAAAATATGAACCTGAAAACTCTTTGTCAAAGTGGCTCAGTTTATTTCAAACAGTGATTTACAGCAATTGATGTATTTTGGTCTTTTCAGAATACAATATATCCTTTAAAACAGCAAATAGTTAAGATGTTTTAATCTCTTGTAATATTCCTTTACTATGTTGTAGCTCATTGCAGGATAATTCCTCTGGCTTTTTAATGAGCACAATTTTATTAATTTTTACATCTGGTACTAACCAACTTAAGCAGCACATGATGTGTTTAAGTTTGTTTTTGATAGGGTTAGGAAGCACTGGACAATATGTTGGTATAATGTTTGCAGTCTTTTTTTTTTTTTTTTTTTTGCAAATGAAAGGTACTGCATTGTTTCCTTTCCCTCTATGTTTTCCTTTGACAAGAACAAATATTAGTTTGCTAAATAATTACTTTTATATTATATAAAGTATATTATATATCCTGACACAGAATTTTGAGTCTAAATGTTAATCTTTGCTGTTTACTTTTAATCTATGTTAGGTTTAATTACTACAGATAAATACAATTTAAATAATTATACTAAATTTTTATGTATGTATAAAGTTCCCAATTCATAATAATTCACTGCAGAGCTCCTTTATAAGGTTTGATAAGTTTTCCTTTGTTAGGTTGGAGATTGCTGGTCTTGAGATTTTCGATCTCTTATAGACTGGTAATTTCTCAGTAATCAAATGTCAATAAAAACATAAATAAATAGTAAAATAACCTTCAAAACCCAAATGTAAATGATTGAGTTATTAATAGTAATACCACTGTGTTGTTGTAGTTGGTACATTATATAAACATCTTCCAAAATATACACTTGCTGATCTGCATCGATACAGATATGACAAAGTAGCTAGTGTATCTCTTTGTGTTATAGCTATTTTAATGTAGTAACAGTAGACCACCAGTGAAAACAGCTTAAATATCTATATAGGTACTAGAAGAAGAAGCAGTATGTTTATAAGTGCTATGTGCAATATGGTCTAATGGTTGTTTTCCATAAAAAGTGACTGTTAATTACACATTGCTAGCCTAAGATGTGACTGCACTATATTTATCTGTGTGTATTGTAGGGGTTATTTCATTTCATCAATATTTTTGGCAAGTGCTTTATGAGATCAGGAAATACGATATATTTTTGATGTTTTGTAAATTAGACCTTACTCATACATGTACATTAGTGGTAAATGCACACAGAAACTGTATGATACTGAAAGAATACTTTTCCTGCAGTATCTGCTGAATGTTTTCATTTCAATAAATATAGTGTTTTTCTGTGATATGTTAGTAATCCATCTGTGATCCTTGAATAGCCATAGTCTGATCTATCATGTTTGCATAAAATAATGTTCATAATGGTCAACCTTTAGCCAGTCAAGGAGGCATCTCATACATGTATGCCATACCCCATCCAGATTCTGAATCTACCCTCTGTGGCATTCATTTATTTATTCCAGAATAAATGTGGGAAGATGTATGGAAAGCAAGTCAACATCAAATTTCTCTTGTGTATGAGATTTCCCCAGTAAATATGTTGCCTCTACAGGCATACGAAATGACATTATTTCCTCAGGCAATCCTCCTTATGTACGATGCATGCTTACAATGCTCCCACAAGTTTAGCAATGGCAGGAGCATCAACATTGTTCATTTCATGTAGAATACTGTGCTGCTGATGTACATTATCCCCAAGGCTGAGTGACAGTTATTTATGCCATACATTTTTACAATATTGAAAGTAACATCCTTTGTATGTCACAACTGCTACATTCTGGTGTACATTTTTTTAGAGGGTTGACATCTGGCAGCAGGTATAAAGGACTTACATAATAACCACAAGATTCCACCAAGTCAAACACAGCATCCCACAACAAATTATCTGTTCTGTACAAGTTAATCATTTTGATGGCGTGCACTAAGGAAAAGTCATTTGTGTGTGCTGCTGATGTTAAGTATGCAGTGAAACGAATATGATTGGGTGCATGGCCTTGATTTGGTCAAATATGTACCATCAACTATCCCATATGTCAAATTCAGTAAGGTATTTTAAATTACTAGCAGCATTAATGATGAATTTGTCTATATTAGATGACTCATATATATGCTTTCTGTACGGGCATTCACCCTATTGCAATTTCCCCATGCAAGGGTTTACATCTGGAATGTCACAGGCAATTTGCAGGCAGCTGTTGTTTCCTTTTGCCTCACTATATCAACCATTTGTACCATAGATTTATATGTGGATGCACCTTGAATGTAATTACCTATGACCTCACAGGGATGATTATGCAATGTGGATGCTCATAGATTCAACTCATTTAACTTATCACAACATAATGGATGCCACAGATCTGGGCTATGTTGGTGAACTGTAGATGCTTTCACTTCTTCACCATCTGCCCCGGAGACAGTTCTCACACACACCCTTTACATTGTACCTTTAATTTGCATTTGCTACTGCAATCCCAATACCTCTTTCTTTCCATGGCAATGTGGAAACATCACCATCAGTGTCCAGCATGACTGTGCTCCACTGAGTATGTACTCAAGTATGCATAGAACCAGCTATTCCCAGAGCTATACCAATATCTTCTACATTTTTCTGTGAAGAGAGAACTTGCATTCCTAATGGTCATTCACAAATTTATGGTGCTTGTACTTCTGTAAATGGAGTAGTGTATAATGCAAATTTTAAAGTGTGGTGGGTATATGATGTCCCACTGTCACATGGACCATAGTTATAGCTTCTTTAAAGTTTGTAAATATCTTTCACACATTTTGCATTATAGTAACAAAAAGTAGAGTCATGCAGTCATGCTGAATGTAAGTGAGCAACATAATATATATTTCCTCCTTTGTTTTCAGTATATTGCTAGTACTGCCATATCTAATGTTTACCTCCATGATATGTGAGAACATAACACAAATCAGAACTTAACATTTCAAGTAATACTATGATATTTGATATTTATACTTATAATTAATTTACTTTTGGGTGCAGTAGGCACATTTTATACAAATGACATCTTCAAGAAAATAGGTGAGCAAGATGGAGTTCTGTGACAGTAGTTGGTACTATGCTGTTTACCCTTTTTACTGTTGAATGTTTAGTTGGCTATATTGTTCATGGTTGTGTTATTGAAATTATTTGCCTCTTTAAATGTTATATTAAATATTATAACATAGTATGCTCATGTAATATAAACTGGCATTGTGGAAACTGAAAAGTAGGCACAATAAGAAACTCTATGATGGCACATACAAATTTTTTTTAATACTCAATTTTTAATTGTAATGTCATCTACAAATTCCATGCTATCTTTATGCCATATTTCTAAGCTACACTATAACATTTTGATTTTTATCTGCAAGAAATTTCACTAACAAGATAAATGATATGACTTCAGTTGTGAATAATATATGGCATGCCTTTTTTTTCACTCTCACAATGGAATACTAAGTGAAGTTGACCATATATTATATGCATTCTTTTCCATTTAGATTATTTTTTAATTAACTGTATTATAGAGCGGATGCATAGTTGATTATAATATCTTGACCGAATAATTGTCACACAATGAGGATTCACATTTACATGACTCTATATATATATATATATATATATATATATATATATATATATATATATATATATATATAAAACAGTGATGAGACAATACAGAGAAGATATATAGATATATAGGAACACTTTATAATCTCGAATGTCTGGAATATGGAATTTCAGAATCCCAAGATCATTAAGCCAAAAGCTCTAAATACCCAAACCCCAGAAGCAGTGGCGGGTGGTGACTGCAAATCAAAGGGGAGGCTGCAGGAGACAGATGAATGGGTGGGGCCAATTGGAAGGGGTGTGACCAACTAGATAGGGGCAGAGCTATGCTCAAAACCACAAAAAAAATGTGACTTTAAATATGCTGCCCTGGGTGCCAGACCATCATTATGAGAGTCCAATCAAGACAAAATGAAGTGGAGAAGAAGAAAAAATATTTCAGTGCATTGGCTACATGCCAGCTTACTTAATATCTAGATGGAAACAAAAGGGTTGTGAGGCATGAAAAAATAAATTACTTTATAAATATATTACTGGAATGCCATTCAAAATCAAGTATAAAAAAGCAAGCAGTACTCAACTCAAACCATTTGTCCTTGCACTGCAGTTCTAATTATAATTTATATTCAGCTTTATAAAAGTGCAAAGTAACATACTGCCAGCAACATGCACTTTATGGATAATAAGAAGCATAAATCAATAGTATAAAAATATGATAGAAAACCAGAGCATTCTGCAAAATCAAGAACAGATGAAAATACACTGTACTTGTGTCTACCTTGGATGGGGTGGGGTTACATTTTTATTTTGAATTTTTATTTTAATCATAATCATGTTATGGTTTTCTGATTACACCAAGTCATTATGAAACAGTGATGAGACAATACAGAGAAGAATGAGGGTGTTGACCTTAATAAGTGCTCAAATGTCTGCAAGTAGATCAAGAAGAATAACAGAAGATATAAAGCAAGTGACTACAAACTTTAAACCAAAGAAAGCATAAAAATACCCTAAATTATTGGTTATGGGGAGGGTGCAAATTAACATAGCGAGGTACAGTAGCCCTTACAGGAATGCTTAAATGTCCACAAAGCAGGACTTTGGGTGGAGGAAGGGGGTGGGAGCATGGTGTGGAGGGGTTGGAGGTATATAGAATGTGGTTCCAGTATTATCACATTTCAAATTCTTAACTTTTGGCAAATTAAAATACCACAGGCCTTGGAATGGGTTGGCTGAGTATGATAGCCTGCTGGTTTACATTACATGCGAACAGCTTTACCTAAGTACACATTCTGGTTTTCACTGTCCTGTCATATAGGTTGTTGATACTACTGAACATTTAAAATAGCATCCATACACAGACGCGGTATCATGTATTTGTCTGCAGACTACTGAAACTGCAATAGTTACATTAATTTAATTTAAAAATACTCAAGAAGTAGCAAAGCATCTTTTTCTAGAATGTTTTCAAATAAAACAGCATTATTTACCACTTTATTTTACTATTTTTCTAGAAAATGTTTTCACAGGAAAAAAATTAGCATTATTTAGCTCTATTTTACCATACGTAAAATTAAACAAAAGTAGTACCACTTTATTTTAGCATATGCACTTTAAACAGAAAAGCAGAACAAAAGTATAGTTTCATGCAATAAGATATGTTCTCAGTTCATGCAAAGCTAAAAGCCTTTTGTCATAATGCAAGTAAATTAGTGCTCTCTACACAAATGCAGTGGTTGTATTCATACGCAAAAAAATACAGCGATTAGTCCACAAATGACTTTTATCTCCAAGTTAAGCATGCAAAAGTAAAGCTGCTAGACACAGGACTTTATCAAATTAGTAATAGTTTATATTTCTTAAAGCTGCACTATCTAGATTAGTAAACAACTGACCATTTACAAAAACAATATTTGGAAAATTAAGTCAAAGATAAAAGAGTAAAATTGACTGCCACCTTTTAAACTACCCAATGAAAATCCATGACCATCCAGTTAAACTATTCTGTAGCTATTCTTGTTTGCAGTCCCAGCATATATTTGAATGCAACACAGAGATGTATGATTAATTTAAAGCAGCTGGTATCTCACATGCATTTGTATATACAGTAAGCCCGTTTCCACCTGGGTGTGTAGTATTTATTTATTTATTCGTGTATTTAATGTTTGACACCATATTCTACTCATCTGCTCCTGCATGGAAGTAATACAAGTGAGCGTTTTATCTAGTTATCCTTGGCAACCACAGCTGCTGTGTTTATAAAATATGTGTCTCCATTTTCTTCAGCACAGAATGTAACACTTCATTGTTAATGCAGTATAAAAGTGTACATTTTTATTTACTGTCACAGGATAATATGCAGCTGTAACTAAACACCATACTTGACAACAATAGTAAATAAACAATAATGCACTTCTTTATTATGCCTACTACAGAAAATAGGGACAGAAAATGAGTCAAGTCCATCACCTAAATATAAACAAGCAGCAATGGCGATTTCATTTTTTTTAATTCTGCCTTACTGGTTTGTACACTTTTACTTTTCATACAGCATATTGGAGAGTGAGCTAGAACCATCCACATGAACATATGTAGTGTATGAGTATGCCATCTGTAGTAGAAATCACCCATGAATTGCACAAACATTTTTAAGCACTTACAGAAATTGGTGGATTATGAGAACTACATTTGGGAATGGTGCCAGACAGCCAGTTAAGAAACTTTTCTGTACTTGAGGTTGAAAGTTTATGTATATGGTTGATATTTACAGTAAAACCTAAAAAAGTTGTTTATTTCAGTAGTAAGTAAACTGTTAAAGTTATAACAATTGGTCTGAAGTGAGTTTATAGAGATGAGATTTGTTAGGACACTTCAGTAGACAAATACATCTAGTATACAACAGGTTTTTAGGACTGGATCAGCCATCGAAGTTGGTTGAGTAGAGTATTGAGTGTTAATGTCTCACAAATTGGTTCACTAAATGTATGTATTGATGCAGCGACAACAAGACCCTCATACAAATATGTCATAGGATTCAAGTGTATCATTGGGGGGGGTCATTTTATTAGTAATATATTTAAGAATAGGTTGTATTTTTCAAAACACATAGTTGAGAATAAAGTAACAGTGGTATATGTTTATACATAGTAATAGTTTTTAGATCTAGATGTCAATGTGTATTTTAGACATGTTATTGATAATCATGGATGGTTATTTTATATTGCATGGTTTACTGTGTAAACATGTAACTATGAATGGTAGACACTACCTGCTTAAAGTGCAGGGCCAACTTGTTTTTAAATTTTTTTTACTTATCAACAATGTTTTCAAATGGATTTAGTTATTACAATTTTTTTAATGGATTCAGTTATTATATTATACACTCCATCAATCGATAGACATGTGCACCTGTTATGCAACTTATAATTTAGGGCGAAGTAGAAATAGGTGCACATTTTCGCTGGTTGATGGATTCAGTATAGTGTTGGTGTCACTTTAATACTCAGGAACTGGGAAGTTTCAATTAAGTAGTTTTTGGCACCAAAAATGTTTTAAAAGGCATTCTTGTTTCAATAATGGTGTTCTGAAGAAGCCCATTTATATAGCTGAAAGCGCTTAACTGTACAGATTTATTGGCGTTTGGTTCTGTTTCGCTTTGAATAAACAAATTATATTTTTATACTTTTGGCGTTGTGGAAAGATTATTCCATAGATATTCTGGAGCTGGATATTGCTGGATTATTTACACAATTTTTGGAGGTGACTGTACACTTATTGGTGACTTTGTGGCTGTAACTTTCGTAGTTGCTCCTTTCAGACATGCTAACACAGATGACAGTGTTTTCATTTTTTTTCACACTCACATACTCTTTTAATTGCCTTATTTTGTTGTAATCACTTTTCTGGTCTGGTTTAAAAGTCTTTATCTTCTCCTTTGGATATTTTCTCAACTTTATCTTACAAAGCAATATACCTGTTATGAACAAGAACACTTAAAGCATCTTCTTCCATTTGCTTTATCTTTGTTCATTGGCTTTATTTATGTACAGTAATTAACAAACTTTCATTGCTTACTATTACAGGAAATGCAGCATCATTGCATTCATTAACATCATTATTATCAGTAATATTACCATGCATGCCATTGTTTTAATTTTCAGTTAGCAATGATTGATTATGCTTATCTTCATTTATAATATGTTTTATTTCAAAGTTTTCCCTTTCTTCAGAGTCCATGCAAATGTTTTCCTTTTGTTTGCACCTCATGCATTCATCAGCAGTTATATTGGGTATGCTCTCTCTTTTGACATATTTTATACACCCTTCAAGGACATTTTAACTAACTATTTGGTCATTTCACACAAGTCTGAGCATTTGCACTAATTCCTGTACAAAAGAGTACCACTTCCATCATTAGTACTACACTAGAGATACGCTCCAATTGTCTATGATCAGTTTTTAAAAAAGTTATTGCAAAGCAATATCTCTTAATTTTATCAACAGAGTAACATTTCATAGATAATTCATAATGTTTCTCTGATCAGGTTTACTTCAGCAGTTACTGAGCAAAATTGTAAATGAAGTGCCTTTTCCTCAAGTTCATGAATCTTTTAGCTAGCTATAAACAAAGCTGCTGCATTTTCAAAATAAATATCATAAAAGTTCACTTGCCACTTATATGGCAACCCTTGTCCACATAGCCAGTATGCCTAATAACTTTTTCACATTAATCCAAGGGGGAGGTCATGTCTGTTAAATCTGGTTGACTTCTTTGAGATAGTCACCAAACCCATGGATGAGGAGAAGACGGTGCACATTGCCTACTTTGACCTGGCCAAAGCTTTTGACACTATTCCCCACTAGGGTATAATAGATACATTCTCTCAACTAGGCATCAATCCATATGTTACCAGATGAGTATGCAAACTGGCTCATGGATAGAACCCACCTAATCAAAATAGGGCAAGCCACCTCAAGCAGTAGACCCATAACGAGTGGTGTACCCCAAGGATCGGTCTTGGGTCCTCTGTTATCCAGGATATACTTCTCTGAAGTGCAGGCCAAAAGCAGTGGGCTATGGCTGACCAAGTTTGCGGATGACTACAAGCTGGGCGCTGTCATCAAATCCCCAATTGATGTGGATGTCCTCCAAGAGGGTCTCACCCAACTAGTGCCAGAAACATGGCCTCAAGCTGAATGCCAAAAAATGCATCATCATCCCCTTTGAGGGGAGTGACATCCCCACATATTATCACATTAATAACAATGTCCTAAGCATGCAATTAGTCGTGAGGGATGTTGGCACCCAGGTTGATAGCAACCTAACTTTTGACCATCATGTTGCTTCCATTGTACAGAAAGCTTTTTACATGGCCCACCTCATAAGTAAGAGTATCTCATCCAGGGACAAGGAGATCATAACATCCCTGTATTCTTCCCTTATAAGACCAATTATTGAATACAACACCCCCTTTGGCATGTAC
This sequence comes from Protopterus annectens, assembly GCF_019279795.1. Lineage (NCBI taxonomy): Eukaryota > Metazoa > Chordata > Ceratodontiformes > Protopteridae > Protopterus > Protopterus annectens. The sequence continues at coordinate 1,353,547,589 of NC_056744.1, read as the reverse complement.
CTTGAAAAACACATGCAGCAGCTGGAGAGACCACAGAGGTTCCTCACCAGGAGAATCCAGGGCCTCAAACATCTACCCTACACAGATAGGCTAAAAGCCCTGTCCCTCTACTCAGTTTCATACAGACTCCTCAGAGGTGACCTCTGTCTGGCATACAAAGCAATCTCAGACCCCCACCTTAATGTGATTGCCACATATCTGCAAGTCAAGCTCCACTCGAGTAACCCACAAGCATGATCGCAACCTGGTCTGTGACAGGACTTGTTGGTGAGAAAGATTTGTGTCCCAGAGACTCCCCCATCTGTGGAATAGATTCCCTCTCCACATCAAGCACAGTACCTCATTATCCCTTTTTAAGCACAACCTGGATAATTGGATGGGAAAAGAATATACACCCCTGGGATTCCACCTGTGTCACTGCTGGAAAGGGGGCTTTGAGTACTGACTTGTCTAAACATGGGCTAAACTCTTGGCTAGGCTTATAAGGGCCTCAGGGCCAATAGCCTAGTAACTTCATATGATCCTATGATCCAGAAAAGATTCTTGCAGGAACAGTCTCATCTGCAAAATTTAAAATGCTTTGCTGACATCACTGCATCACAACTGGATAACTGTGCCACTATCAGAAGGGCTTCCTACTATTCCCAGCGTATCTCCACCTGCTTTGATGTCATTATTAGTCATGTCCTCATATAGTGTATTCAATCTTTTCCCCAGTTCCAAAATCTGCAACTATTCAGCAGCAAAGCTTATAACTGCACTTCCCACTGATGATTTTGTCTCATCTTTTTCCATCATACTATGCAATTGTGAATCACTTAGATGCCCTGCTTGCAATTCAGTGACAAGTATTTGTTAGTGCTCATCATTATTCCAAATTCTGCTCCCTACTCCCTCAACACTTGCATTGTCTACTTCATGCTGATCCTTTCCTGGATGCCCCAACTGAATTTTCACTACTCCTGTACCAAGAGATACTAACCCAGTCAAGAAAATATAAATAACTAAACCAATAAGATAAATTTTAAGGTTGATTAAGATAGTGCTTCAGTAGTTTTTGAAACATTAATTATGATCTAGTTTTACTTTTTAATTTCAGAATGTGTTATGCATGCTTTCTTTTAATGTATTATATGTTATCCTTTTAAGTGTTTACTATAGTACCGTAGATGTCACAGAAACTGCATTATGTTTTTGTCAGTGTATTTTATTTTTTTTTTACTAATGAGAACTTTATTAAAATAACAATAATGCCAAAATACATACAACCATGTCATTTAATGGCCAGAAAGCAGGCATCCTTCAGTAAATAATCATGCAATGCCTATATTAAACCTTGAAACTTTACAAAGTGTTGTGAAGCAGAATAAGAGCACATTCCAATTTTCATTAAGCAATGAGGCATGGGGTTTATGTTCATAAATGTAAAGCAATTTATCCATATCCACAGGCCAGATTTTCCAAGTTTTAAAAATTATATTAATAAAAACCAGCATCACAAATCTCATCCAGATTTTTCCAGTACCCATCAAAGGATAAGCTTTGTATTCTATCCTTAAGATCCAAAAATCTATTCTAGACAGTGCAGGTAGACTTATCGTTTAAGGCCTATCTCACTGCTTCAGTTACCCTGGACTTCAAATCAGGTTATATGTAGATAGTCAACCCCTTCTTTACATCTCCAGCAGTCACTCTTATTCAGTAGTCCTCTGTGCTGGAGTGAAATAGGAGTATCCTGCTAGAAATGGACAAGTTTAAATTGCATAAAAGCCAGTACTGGAGCTGTTTGATACCATCCCCATGAAGATATTATACCTTTTCACCTGGTCTTCAGTAATATGTACCCCAAGAATGTATTGTCATTCATTCATTTCTGACTTCTTTCAAAGCCTGTTTCTTAACCTGAGTAAGCTGATCATAACATCTAGAAATCATCACTTTTAAATACTGTCTATTCAAATAAATTTATCTAACCAGAGCATCTTTGTTGGAGAGGAGATTGTTAACTTACTCTTTTCACTGCTATTAAAAACTGATCTCAATTGAAGAAACTGCTTTAGTTGTGGATTAAAATCTAGTCTGACTTCCCTATATTGCTGCAATGTCAGAAAAGAATGCAACTGCTTGTGAATCAAATCCATCCAATATTTAACCCCATCCTGTATCCAAAAAGACCAATATATTGGTGCCCAATCAATACAATATCTAGGGGAGCACCGTATCCTATCCCACACTCATATACCATCTACTATTTAGCCAAAAGCCAATAGAGTCTTCTATTGTCACATCCTCCAGGGACCTAGATCTTGTTGCTGTCCCTATGGGTTAGTATAGCATTGAACAGATGAGTAATTTCAAGTTCTGGGTTCAGCTAGATAGGATGGGGAGTGCCCTGGCCTGCTGCCAAGACAATGCTACAGCAGCAGCTTTTGCATAAGTAGAAATTTGAGGAGTCTCAGACCCCTGTCCTTGTCAATGAATAGCTTCTTCATAGCTACACAGGGAGGGCAAATTCCCCAGAGAAAAGAGACACTTATTGTCTGCAACATTTTAAGATATGAAGATCGGTAACATTGTGGAAAGTGCCTTGCATGGAAAATTAATTTAGGAAGACAGAACATCTTCACAGTATTATTATTTGCCAAAAAAGAAGATTGCACAATATTCAATGATTAAAAAGCTGTCAATTAAAAAAAATGTTTAATTCTAATAATTGAGAAAAGTGATAGGATAAAATAATACCCATGTATTTTAGGTTAGTTTGTTCAGGGATTGCGACAGTAAACAACCTTGATAAAGTGTATCTACTATTCTGGCTCAATGGAAATTGTGCAGATTTTTTCCGATTTATTTTAAGTTCTGAAATACTTCCAAAGTGTTCAAAGGCCCTTAATACTGACATTAAACTATGTTACAGAACAGGTAGCCAAATGACACCATTGTCTGCAAGCCATGATGAGGATGCCATTGTAGAGGCACTAACTTTAATAGCACAATGTGGATGCTTCTGCTATAAGTAAGGCAACATATAGCAGAATAAATAGCAAAGAGGAGAGCAGGCACCCCTATCTAGCTCCGCTACATAGAATAAATAGAGACCATTAAGAACCACTTTTACCATGGCTTCAAAATAGACCGGTGTACATTTCCCTAGAAAGTTCTCTTTAAACCCATATGTTTTAAGAACCACCCAAATAAAGTCTCAATTAAGACAATCAAAACCTTATGCAAATCTACAAAAAAGCCATCGCAGGTAAGTCTGCAAACTTTAGTCTATAAAGGTGAACTGTACTTAACAACAGATGAATTAACTCTGGGCTTCCTTATCTACCTTTAATGAAGCCTTGTTGTGAGGGATGTATTAAAGAAGGAAGAATCCCCTCAAAACTTTTAGCTTATTTTTTGCATAACTCTTTAGTCTCTAATTGTAGAAGAGCAATGGGCCTAAAATCTCCTACAGATAGATTAGATTTTGTATGAAAAAGAACTATACTAGCTAATCAACTACTAAGCGGAAAGTAACCTTTTTCTTCCACAGAGTGGTAACAATCAAATAAAGGCCTTGTAAAGGAGTCCTTAAAGGATTTATAAAATTCTGCTGGAAACTCATCCATGTCCAGCAGCTTCCCATTAGGTAGTTTCATAATACAAGCCGTTACTTTTTTCTATGGTAATTGAATGTTTTAAAAGAGCTAAATCAGTATCTTGGATTTGTGGCTGCTTTAATCTTCATAGCCTCACTCCTATTTGATACTCTATAGAGCCATTCATAATACTGACTAGTCACTTTATTAATTTCATAAGGGGCATAATAGGTTTAAGCTGATTCGTCTGAAAAACACAATACAGATATTTCCCTCTTTCTTTTGACAGATGTTGAGCCAACAGGTTAAGAGTGGTAATCTCCTTTGTCCATGCAAAAAAGTTGCCACTTTTCTCATTTCTTGTGAAGATTGTTAAAATTCAAGGCTTTATATTCCCTCTTACTTTGCAAAATTTGGACACTAAGATGTTTGTTATCTGTAGAAACTGTGTTATATTCTGTTTCTAATTTTATAATCTGACCCTCCAATTGTTGAAATTTTTTGTTAAAATATGGTATTCCACTTCATAATTATAAGACTAGTTTTACCATAATGAATTCCTTAAAGGACTCCCAGCTTAATTTGCAATGTACCCTATCATTATCTCTGATGTGCCAAAAATTAACAATAACATCTTGTAAAGTAGATTGAGCTTCAGGAGACTTTAGTAGTAAAATATCAAATCTCTTTAGGGTTTTGGGGCATGGAATGTTTGAGTAAATACGTTCGCCTTTTCATAACTATGATCTGATAAAGCAGGTGACCCATGTTCAACCTCCACCACATCCCTTAATCTATATGAACTGATAAAAATATAGTTAACCCTTCTAGCGGTATTACAGGCATGACCTAAGAAAGTAAAATCTTTGCCCTCAGGATGTAAGGACCTCTATGTATCTACTAACTGAAGACCTTGAATAAAACATTGAAACTCTCGGGTTGTTTTGAGTGTTCTATTTCTTCCTACCAGGAATTTGTTCATAGTAGGATCTAGGATAGAGTTAAAATCTCCTCCCAGAATAAGTGTTATGGGTTTAACCTTAAACTCTAAAATAATTTCCTTGAATTTAAGTAAAGGTTGTGGCTCTTCTTTATTAGGACCATAAAAACATCCTAAAGTTACAAAATCAAGCTGTGTATGTGTACATTGGACACCAGCCAGTGACCATGTGGAGCTTTCACAAAGGAGTGCAACATCCACCTCATCCTCTTGTGTATTAATATTGAAACTCCCTTTTTTGCTTTAATAAGACAATTAGAGACTCCTCAATCTCTCTATCTTTTCTGATATGATTCACAGTATTGGGCTTTGAGTTTCATGTTCTGTGCAAAGACTGTATCAGCCCTTAATCTTTTCCAAAGGTCAATATAGGCTTTCTGTTTCAGAATAGTGGATAAGCCTCTCACATTCCAAGAAAGACAAGTCACTGCCTGAGACTGTGAAAAAATATAGGTGGGTGGGTGGGAACCATTTGTAAGCTTATAAACTGGGGAAAATATTCCATTTGGCGACATGTATATACTTGCACTAAACTACAGTCTATAATCACTCCGGTCTTATTTAAAACTCACTAATGGTACACAACATAAAAAAGAAAAGACTGTCTTACAGTTGATTATAAGATAAAACAGAGGTAGTAACAGCCAACTGTGGCTTATAATAAAGAGCTCTTACTGACTAAAGAGGCTCTTCGGTACTATGAATATGTTAAATTACATTCTATAACAAAAATGAATACCTATAACAACACATTTCTTCAAAAAAATAGGGTAGACTTCCTACTGTATGCACTCAAGAAATTATTCCCGCTAGCTCTACACTGCAACAAACAGCACTCACATAAGCAGCAGCAATTCTGGGGGAGATGTTCCCAGTTAACAATATGATCATGAATCTAAGGAAGAAAAAAAAAAGAAAGATTGTCCATTAGTTAGACAGTTGTCCAAGCCTCAGTAATTAGCTATCTATGCTGCATATAAGCAATTAAATGAGTCGGATACTAAATATTTGAGTAATGTCCACATTCAGGTTGGGGAAGATCAAGTAGTATCAGTAGCCACAGTTGGTATTGTAACCATTCCACTCTGACACATATCAAGCTGCTGAATGCCCTCTGGAGAAGGATCTGGGGTTGAAAGAGGACCTCTTTAGATTTAGCTCTAACAGATGACTTAGCTGATATGGGTTTAAGATTATGCTTTCTGTTTCTTCCTGGCTGGGGGATTTGCTGGGAGAGGAGGATGTTGTTCGATGGGTATAATGCTTCCCCTCCCTGCCAGTCTGATCAAGATCCATTTCTGATCCCCAGCTCCTTACATTTGGGGAGGATTGCATTGCCATAATATTTAAAATAGCTTCTGCTTCCTCCATTGTTTCAAAGATGGACAGCTGCCCAGCATATATAATTTGAAGTGTTGCAGGAAATTTAAGCTGACAAGTAATTCCCAAGTCTATAAGTCTCCTATTGTAATGTACCATGGCTTTTTGTTTCTGTAACAAGGTATTACTACAGTCTGATGACACCCTCACCTGTGCTCCAGAAGTAGCAGACCATCACCCAGATAAAGAGGTAGCCACCATATTGAAAGTAACCCATGAGGCAGGTAAATTCCAAAAAGACTCTGGGCAGTAAAATTAATTAAAAGTCAATTCTTTCACTGCTCAAAATGTAAAATTCCAACAGAACAGGACAACTGATGTAAACATAGGCATGACTGCACTGAAATGGGGATGTCCCCACAGTTTCTAGGAGCCAAAAATAATGTTAATGTCCTCAGGATATTTTCCACTAGAATTAAAGGACTGCCTTCTCCATGCATTCCCTTGTGCACCCCCACCCCTTTTGTCAGTGTATTTGATGTTTTTATTTTTCTAAATAAAGTTAAACTGTGTTTTGTGGTTTTGAGTATAGGTAAAAATGTGAAACATCTTCCTGTTTTTTTTTTTTTTTTTTTTCTTGCAGTACTGTTGATTTGGGGTATGTTCATAGTCTTTTTCCTGTATTGTTTGTGTGTGTGTGTGTGTGTGTGTGTGTGTGTGTGTGTGCATATATGTGCATGTGTGGGTGGAACAATGCATGTTTGTTTATGTGGATGTTGTACTTTAGCACATTTTGGGATTTTTGTGTAATGTGTAAGTTTGCGATCAGCCATAATGTTTAGTGTGCAGTATATACAACAAAAAGTATCTAAGTCAACAGAAAAGTGGTAATAATATGTTCAAATATATGAAGAATGGAGGTATTTTAATAGGAAATGTTTAAAAAAATGGAGATAAACTTTAATTATCACCACTTTGACAGCTTCACTCCATATTATCACCAATCCAGGTAAAGTTATCTGATAGTTTATCAGTCAAATAGCTGTATATGTGTGTGAACAGGTAAATGGAAATGTACCATCATCTTGTCCACATAATTAAAGCCAAAGGTGCTATCTAAAATATGCACTGTAAACAGCATTATTAAGAACCAGTGAGTATGTATGTGTTTGCACATCTGTGTGTGTATGTGTGTATATGTGTATGTGTATGAAACTTATTGGTCACTGGTAAACTCTGTTCTACTCTGGACGTCCCCCTTGAGAGAGGTCTACTGCATCTGTGGGGATACTCATCAACTACAGACTAGGCAGTATACACTTGGGGTTTAATACAGCACATGAGAAGGTTGTCTGAATGTAACTGAGATTTGCAGAAATTATAATTCTGTCCATTGTTTTATACATAAATCTAACAGCTAGTTGGAGTATTTGGACTTCTTGGAGACTGTGGCTGGGGTGTTTGATAGGATACCACATAATGTCAGTCCAGATCTGCTGGGAGGTATCAAAGTTAACATGGAAAGTGATAGACATAATTGGAGTGGCATGGATCACAGGCATATCTGTGTGATGAATTGTTACCTGATTGTTGTTAGTATATATTATCCCAAAACCCCACTATATTCAGCAAAAGGCTACTCATAAGGTAGTTAGCATGCACCAAAAGTACCTTGAGCCACTTGGACTTGTAGTTATGTAATCAAACTTGATGCTGTATGTTTTGGACCAAGTGTAGGGAGAGTTACTATGAAGCATAATGTCTCACTTAACTGACATGCAAAAACACTGGAACTGCAATACATAAATCAAACAAAACTGATTATCAATAAATTGTAGCTGAAAACGTCACAAAACACTAAAAGCACTCCTACATCCCTATGTTTATATGTACTACCTTTGAGGTTGCACAAATCAAAATATACAAAACACAAAGCTTACCTTCTCCCTCTTTTCTGGCTCCTGCAATCTCAATACAAACTATGACACTTGTGATAAACCAAGCTGTGATATACTAAGACTTGAGAAACAGGAACATAGGACTTAACGTATCCTATTGCAAGGTCCCATAACAGAGAGCATGCTCTGCGGTAGTGCACCCGTGTTGAGATGTTAGCTGGCCACCACTTAGTGGTGCATTGCATCAATCAGCTGGGGAAGCAGATGGACAGATGTGAGGAATTTATACATGACAGGGGGTATGCCCTGTGAAAGACTAGCAGATGCTTTTGGATGAGAAAGAGTTCATCAGTCACCTCAAAGTAACTTCTTTTGTATACGAAGCAGCGCTAGCTCATGCAATCTGCATGGATGCTAATGGCTATGGGGGAATGGAGTGGCAGTCTTTTATGTGGCAGTATCTCTAGGAGCTGCCGGTAGACAGCAGTGATGAGAGAAGCTATGAAAATAAAGACACAATACATGCAACATCAGCTGAGGGATCTCTGAATATGATGACAGGTACTGACATATCAGTAAAGTATTAATTACAGCAGTTGCTGAAGTGGAGATTTGAGTATGTGAAAACTTTGGCATGGCTGTGTAAATCGTGGATGGTTGCTAGAAATCCATACAGCAAACTATATATTGTACTTGGAATATAGAAATGCTGATCTCAGCTGCGTATGTTGGAAATTGGTAAAAAGACTTCTAATCACAATGTACATGCACTTCTTTGAGAATAAATTATTAGAACCAATTAGAATGGTTAGACTGCTTTCAGCAAATGAGGTAACATGAGTTACTTCATTTGAGTTAAGCAGTTCTGTGGTGGCAAATGCAGGTGGCCACGGTGGTGCAGCAGTTATCGTTGTCACCTCACAGCAAGATGTTCTCTGGTTCGATCCTTAGCTGGGTGCCTTCTGTGCAGAGCTGCGTGTCTTCCCTGTGGTCATGTGGGTTTCCTCAGGGTGTTCCGGTTTCCTCCCACATCCCAAAGACATGCTGTAAGTGGATTGGACACTCTAAATTGGCCCTAGGCGTGAGTGCCTGCATGTGTGTGGCTTCCATGGAAGGTTGGTGACTGGGCTGGCAACTCAACACTGTAAAACTCTACTGCCAATCATGAGCAGACAGGTGATCCACTGTGGCAACCCCTAACTGGGAAAAGCTGAAAGAAGAAGAAGTTCTGTGGTGGCAAAGCTGCAGGCATGTATGTGAGCACTCTAGAAATGGATTCCCTATTGGAAGTGTGAGACCTGATAATGCAAGTCCTGACATTTCACAAATAAAAGTTTGATTCTGTTAAAAAGCAATTAATTCTGAAATTCACTGTTAAACTTCTTATTTATTTTTTATTTATTTTACATTTGTTGACTTGGATAGTCTGACTGGATACATGCTCCAAGCATACAGACAAAAACATACATGCATGCTAAGGGTATTACAAAGTCAGAAGGGTTTGGCATTCAAGAGGAATACACAATTTTAGCAGTGGAGAAAAGCTCCAATTGTGCAGATGAAAACATACATACATGCCAAGTAAATATTACAAGTAAGTAAGGTGTGTCCCACTAGAGGGATCCACAATTTTAACAGTGTTGAGTAGAGAATAAAAATATTAAACAGGTAGATTACAGCAACAAGTATTTACAAAGTAATGTACAGAACAAGAATGACACTGCTCGCATTTGTGAGCTAGGGAGTTGTTATAGAGATTAATCGGGGTTGGTTCATGGACAGAGCCAGTGCCTTTTATAATACTGTTTGAGGCCTTTTTTTAAAAAGGCTTAGAGAGGGTTCCAGGGTAATGTCCACTGGAAGTAAGTTCCAAGCTTTTAAAGAGTTTTTGCAAGGGGTCTGCACCCTGCATATCACCAGTACAGAGGGCTGTACCACACACATCCTTACTATTTAGACATGCTATTTTGGAGATACTGCAATCTTGGAGTTAGCATACATCCCCCCATTTCAAGTTAAATGTTTGTTGTTCCAATGATTATAATTAAGGTACCTGAACTTTCAATGGGCACCCACTGAAATATTGTTGTTTTTTCATAACTAATGCACATTTTCAAGATTGTGTGGAAGGTAGGGATAGAACCTAGTACCTATGGATTAGCAAACTAGGGTGATGGTCCCCATTTTCAAAAAGTGGGACAGGGGAAATGCTGTAGTTATAGAATTATTATGGTCCTCAGAATCAGCTCTCTGGACAAAGCCTTTTCTAGTTTTCTGGAAGTGAGACTGCTTAATAGATGTGTTTCTTATTAAAGGTACCAATAAGAGTGTCATCCAGGCCATGGAATTGTGGATTAAATTTTGTGCTTGTGTAAGGGATCATGAGAGTTTCTCAATATGGCTTATGGGCTATGATGCTTTAATGGTCCCTAAGAAGGGATCAGACCTCATAACACATAATGTCTTGTGTGTAGTGCTAAACTACTGCAATAGTACAGGGTCCTCTAAGGTCCCTGAGCACCAACAGTCAGTGACTACATTACTGGAACAAGAGTTGTGACTGCATTCTCTATGTTAAGGCAAACAGATTCAATGTGTTGGAGTAGGACTCTGCCAAGGCTGAGCCTTGAGTCCCCTTCTACTTCAGATTCACATAAACAGGTTATCAAGGCAAAGCTGTGCCACTGACAGCACCACGAGTGAAGACAATTTTTTAGTTTGCATATGATTTATTTATTTTATGTTTTACATTTGTTTACCGGGTAGTGTCCGACTGGGCTAGTAGCCTGTTTTCAGTTTCCTGACCCAGGGAGAAAAGCTCCACAAAACAGATAAGAAATAACACATACCCAGTACAAATATAGAGTACATACATGACCATAACAGTACATTATAAACATTGTGAAAAAGAAAAAACTAAAATGAGAAATAATACATCATAGTAACAAAATTGAAAAACGTACACCACAGAATTAATTGTTAACTGGGTGGAAAGTTGAGACAGAAACAATGAGCATGTGTAAAAGAAGAGATGTAAGCGCACATAGAGTTTAAGAGATGTAGACAAGAGAGAAATATGAATTACTGAAAGTAAAATCAAAATCAAGAAATGTTGGGAGGTGATGTTGTTTTACTGACCTCACGTAAGTGTGATCTCCAGTGTGCACTGATGTTCAATGCTGGATGTAAAAAGGCTAGATGAAAATCTACAGCTTCAAAATTAGGTAATGGTTTTCTGACAGAAAAGTATCGACTGCCCTCTGCACTTGAACGGGGTAATTTTTCCTGAAGTGGCAAAGGTTATATGCCTTGGGATCACAAGTGAAGCATAGAGAACTGGAAGACTAACCTGCAAAATGTTATGATGCTTATAATGTTGACAGTACTGCAGACATTAATCTGGAGAGTGGTTGTGAAATGAGAGCAAAGTCATAGGAGGACACTCTCAGTTTCTAGGTCAGTTTATGTTTTTACCATCAAGTACTCTTATGAGCTTTGTGCAGTGACAAAAAGTATGAAATCATGGACACAAGTGATGGAAATAAGTTTCATCTGCAGGGCAATGGGCTGACTCACTATGACACAGCAGTCTGGGAGGATTCTGGAGTAGGCCCAATACCTCTGGATCTATGGATAAACATAGGGTTCACTTTTATCTGAACTTGTTCTGTTGGGGGGCAGTCAGTATTACACATCAGTGACTGGAACAAAAAACTACAAAAACATCATTTTTGTGGGGAGCAATCCCAATACACCCCAAAATGGGGGTTTGTCAAACTACCCACCCTCATATCTTTAGCTATTCTAACACAAATGCTGAACAGCATTGGGGTTAAAGAGAAATGTTGCTGCTCCCACTGTTATGCAATCTCACACAATGAATAGTGAAAGTCTGTCAACAAAACATAAGAATTGATGGAAATATTGGTGGTGCCTCTTTCATCAAAACATTGCATGACAAACAGCAGGGCTCTTCACTTATCTGACTGAGAAGAGTCACATTTTTACTGTATTTTTATTCACACATGTTCCACGTGTATTAACCTATGTATTTTCCACCATATTAACCTATGTATTGTTCACCATATTACTTCTTGGAGCTTTTCTCCCAGGACTCCACTGAAAAAGGACACCTGTTGTCCAGTCAGATTTAATCCTTGTAAAACAAATGTTAAATAAATAAAAATAAATAAAATGTTTGTTTATTTGTTCACTGGGATAGTGTACTGATCAAAATAGACCTTTTCAGGCACAACCCAGGAAAGTACATAGGGTCATAGGTTCATAGGTTGGTACTAGGCTATCAGCCCTAGGGCCTATACAAGCCAAGCCATAACAATTCCCTGGCTATTTCTTCCCATGTTATTTACTTCCCTGGACCCCTGACATGATCCCCGGGGTGAATTTCCTATCTCCCATCAAATCATCAAGGTTCCTTTAGAATAGGGCCAAAGAGGTGCTCTGCTTGACATGTATCGGCAGTCTATTCCAGAGTCTGGGGAGTCTCTTGGTCAGGAACCTATCCCTCCAGCATGTTTTGTTCATTGGGATGACAAGGTTTAGATCCCTGGAGCATGTGTCTATGTGGGATTGGGATTTCTTTAAGTGTAGCATGTCCAACAGCTCTGGGTTTGATATGGCCTTGTATGTTAAGCAGAGATCGCCTCTGAGTAGATGATATGCGACAGAGTATAGGTGGAATTTTTTTAGACGGTCATGCAATACATGCAGTTAAGAAAGCAATAATGCCTGACAAGATGTGTGATAATATGTAATTAATGCCCACCCAAGGGTGCAGTGTCGGACCTCTACACCCCTGGAAGAGTGTTAATTACACATTAACACACACCCTGGAGGGCATTATTGTGCTTAGAGAATGGGCTGTCTGTAAAATTGTTGTGTTTTACTTATTTATTTTTTAAGTACTCTATTATTTATTTTTTAATATATTTTTGATGTAAAATATTTCCTCTGCCTAAAGTTTCAGACTTGCTGTAGTATATATTAATGGTGCTGGAAAAGGCATTTTGCATGCAGAATATAACATTTAAAAAAAAATCCAGGTATGTATTTTTTTTTGGTCCCTTACTCCTAAAACATTTGGTTGGAGACAGAAGTTACTAAATAATGACATGTATTTGAGTTTCAGAGTTTTATTTCCTTCAAAAAATACATGCTAACACAAATCCTTTTATTTAAGTTGGTAATTTTATAAGAGTAATAATTAAAATCTGTTCTTATTTTTGAGCCTTTGTTCCCCTTTTATTGTAGGTTTTGTCCAGATTTCTTCCGATGAAGGGTCCAAAGTTATACAAACCTGTTTGCTGCTGCCAGTGGTAGATCTCATTCACTCTATCTGTCTCACACACACACACACACACACACACACACACACACACACACACACACACACACACACACACACACACACACACCTTTGCTTCAAAAAAATGCATGCTAACACAAATCATTTAAAATATGTTCCTATTGTGCTTTTTAATTTCGGCTTATCCAAATACCTTGATCTAAGAGCGTACCTTTCAATTCTACATATTTTTGCAGAATGTCCAGATTTTTGCCTCATATTTTTGGTCTGTTCCTCATATCATGTGTTTTTTTTGACAAACCACTGGGATTATCTAAATATTAAAATCACTAAATAATGACATGCATTTGAGTTTCAGACTTCATATCCTTCAGAAAATACATACTAACACAAATCCTGTTATTCTAGCAACTTTCGAAGTTTATAACAGCAATATTTAAAAAGTGTCCCTATTTCTTAGCATTTGTCCTTCCATTATATCAGGCTTTGTCCATATTTCTTGTGCTAATAGGTTAAGAACTATGCCTGAGGTGGAGAGGTACACAAAACTGCTGCTGCCAGGGAATCACTAGATCACTTTCACACTTTGTCACACACACGCACACACACACACACACACACACACACACACACACACACACACACACACACACACACACACACACACACACACACACACACAGTCTTTTCTGCTTTCATACATGCATTCATTCACACATGCAGACAGAAACATGCACATATACACACACGTTTTCTGTTTCGCTCGATCAATCTCACAGTTTCATACACACATACACTCTCACACACTATTTTAATTTTTTTCTTGTTTTATATTACACTTGCTAAACAGCAAAAGCTCTGTTTAGCAAAAGTAAAATAATGGCTCACTCGCTCTCACTTTCACTGGCGTAAATTCATACCCACACACACAGACATAAACACACACAATTTTTTTTTTAATTGTTTTCTTTTTTTCACATTTTACACTCACTAAACAGCAAAAGTGCTGCTTAGCGAGCATAAAATAATGGTGGCCATTTGTTTTTCTCAGTCCGGGGTCCATTGCAGCTTGATATGCTGCTGTGAAGTGGTAGACTGTTTTTTCAGCGGGCATTACTTGTACATTAATACTCTGCTGGAGAATGTTCATTCTTCATCAGGGTGCTGATGTATAGTTGGCTCATTCTCTAAGGAGGATTAACCACCTTCTGAGGATATACCCCAAGTACCTCCCACAGCAACTGGACCAAGCATGACCCATGAGCAGAATATCCCATAGAAGTGGGTATTGTTATATCTGAAGCACAGTGGGTGAAATCATTATTGTTTGTTTAGCTGAGACTGACTCTTTGTGACCTCAAGAGACTCACTGCAACTGGCTGTCATTGCTTCAAAATGGCTATCTGTCCATTTGCTGCCCTTCATCTTTTAGGTTTTTACGTTTACTTCTAAAAAGTATTGTAAGTTGAACTAAAGCAGTCAGACAGTCCTTTTTTTTTCTTTTTTGATTTACAACGAAAATGCTTACGAGTGTGTGTTACATGGACTTAATACAACCATTAAAAGCAGCTGATATTCACTTTAAATATATATCTATATACACATCCACGAATGTTCATACATATGTACATATACACATAGGCCTAAATTATACCCTCCTTTCTTCTGCCTTTGTTAAGTAATTCAAATTGCTCTTCTCACAGAGGGACATTTCTGCCTAGTTGGAAGCCTGATAACAAACAGACCTTCCTATATTACAGGAAGATGATCCCTGAAGTGAAATAATCATAGTTTTATTTCTTCCCAAGGCACCTGAATGACCCAGGCCTAACCACTTAATGGCATGCATAGATAACCAAGTGCTGCTACAGGAGATTCAGCATACATTTAGACCATTTCTTTGAAACAATGCTCTAAATTTTCTCAATAAAGACTTAATATAGCTTATTTAATATAATTTACATTTATACATTTATCTGATGAGCCTGGTTTTTATATCATAGTACATGAGCTGAAATAGTTTTGAATATGTGCCTCTCCGCTGTCTGAGCCAGATGAAGAGCTAGTTATTAAAAAATAGGTCAAATTTTACAGGGTTTCCTGGATGGAAATTAATTTCTGAAAAAAGGAGTTGCTTCAAGGGCAGTGCTAGACCTTTGTTTTTTTATGACGTACTTAATCCATTTCATGTTTACAATGTGAGCAGCTTCCATATGTACTTATAAGCTGCACTATTAGTAGGTAATTCTAGTACGAAACTTCAGTACCTGTTCCTCCAACTCAAGTGCTGTTTAAAATAATAAAACATTTTCTGTCAACAATTATAAGACAAACTGTAAAATTTCTTTTTTTTTTTTGATTTGGCTGCTGTCATTAATGGCAAAGTAAACAATTATACTCTGTGGGAGTATCTTTTACTTGACATCTTATCTGAATTTTGAGACTCTGTAATGTGAGTCCCAAAGCTATGCAAAAATAAATGTTATCCCCAGAACATAACAGTAAAGTGCAAAACTCATAGTTATACCTAAAATACATTGATTGTAGGGGCTAAGCCCCCATCTGCCCCTTAGTGCAAAAGGTTGCAACCCCCACACCCCTAGTAATTGCATACACTAACTGAGAGAGAAATCACCATACTAATGGAAATTTGGCCAGGGCATCAGGGAACTTTTGCTACTCCTTTCAGTTGCAGCCCTGAGATCATTTATTACATCTACATGAGTTACTACCAACTCAAGCACCTGGGACCTCAGTTTATCATCTCATCTGAAGGATGACACATTCAAAGCTCAGCACCCTCTTTGCTGCACTGGACTACCAGGAATCCATCACAGCTACAGTTATCCCACTCCACAAGGGAGGATCCACCTTGTATCCTGGGAACTATCATCCCATCAGTCTGACGAGCCTGATCTACAAAGCCATGGAATGCATTATCATGGAACTTATAAACAAAGACATTGGCAACCTTCAAACACTGGACCCCACCCAGTTTGGTTTTGTAAAGGGCCGATCTTGTCTCCTCAACCTGATTGACTTCTTTGAATCAGTCTCCAGAGCCATGGATGAGGGTAAGGCGGTCCACACAGCCTATCTGGACCTCACCAAGGCCTTTGACACCATTCCCCACTCTGGAATCATAGATAAACTTGCTAAGTTGGGCATTAAACTATATGTCACTCGATGGGTTGCCAACTGGCTTACTGACAAAACCCACACTGTAAAAGTAGCCGACTCAAAATCCAGCTCCAGACAAGTGACAAGTGGAGTACCTCAGGGTTCAGTCCTGGGACTGCTCTTTTTTGGCATCTACTTCTCTGAAGTACAGGCCAGCACTAAGGGACTCTGGCTAACAAAGTTCGCAGATGACTGCAAACTGGGAGCCATTATTGAATCCTCAAATTATGTAGATATTCTACAAAAGGGCCTTACAGAAACAGATGCTTGGTGCCAGAGCCATGGGCTCAAGCTCAATGCCAAGAAATGTATAGTTATCCCCTTTGGGACAAGCCATGTACCCATGAATTACCACATAAGTGGCAATACACTAAACACCGAAAGTGTGGTAAGGGACTTAGCGACACAGGTGGGCAGTGGTCTCACTTTCGATAACTACATAGCCAGAACAGTCAGGAAATCCTTCTATGTGGCACACCTCATCCAGAATAAAGGAGGTCATTGTCCCACTGTACTCATCCCTCATTAGACCCATTATAGAGTACAACACCCATTTGCTATGTACCTCACAAGACATCTGCAACAACTGGAAAGACCACAAAAATACCTCACTAAAAGAATCACAGGCCTAAAGCAGATGCCCTATGCTGACCATCTAAAACAACTCCAGCTATACTCTGTCGCATATCGCCTAGTCAGAAGTGATCTCTGCTTAACATACAAGGCCATATCAGTTCCAGTGCTGTTGGACATGCTACACTTAAAGAAATCCCAATCCCTCAGAGCTACATGCTCCAGGGATCTAAATCTGGTCATCACAATGAACAAAACATGCTGGAGGGATAGGTTCCTATCCCAGAGACTCTTCATACTCTGGAACAGACTGCCCATACATGTCAAGCTGAGCACCTCTTTGGCCCTCTTCAAAAAGAACCTTGACAATTGGATGGGAGATAGGAAATTCACCCTGGGGATCACATCCGTTGCCCTGCTTGACAGGGGACCAGGGAAGTAAATATTTTGGGAAGAAATAACCAGGGAATTGATATGGCTATGCTTGTATAGGCCCTAGGGCTGATAGCCTAGTACCAACCTATGAACCTATGAGCATATTTCACCTGCTGGCCTCTGTCTGTTTCTTGTGTTTGCTTGTCTGCCCCTGCTACCATCCCTATATTCTCCTTCCTCCATGTGTATACTCCTTGCCAACATTCTCCTCTAGCTTTCTTCAAATAAAATAGAAAATGGATACATGTACTAGAAACGAAATGTGCCCTTTCTTTTCTATCCATTTTTCCTTCAGTTTACCTTCTGTGTGTGTCTCTGCTTGCTCTAACCCCTTTTATGTTGGGAATTTGCTGTATTGGTTCTCTATGCCCTGTTCACAGTACCCATGTTGCCTTTATGAGACACAGTGCGCACAGAATAATATGCATATCATCAGGCACACTACATCTTTGTCCCTTTGACTTAGGTCACTTGATCACAAAAATGAGGCCACTATACGCATTACTGCTGCTGTGATAATCAGCTATGTAGCCTTTTCTCCAAAATGTTGGCTACACCTCATACATAATCAGCCTCAGTCCATGTGCTAAATCATCTGTGTCTTTTAGTGCAATGTCATGGCATTTATTTGTTTATTTATTTTTACTTATTTAACATTTATTTACTGGGAAAGTCCGACTTGGAACAAAGCCAATTGTCAGCAGATTTGGGGGGGGGGGGGCACTCCAGATGCATGTCATTGAAACGCATCACGCATTGAGACACATTATGGATCTTTATGATAACATCCAATGTATAATTTGTATGACAACAGTCTTTGTTTTGTAGACATTCAAATGCTCAACAGCACTTGTGCTCCCAGCACCCTGCAATCATGTTTTATTTTTTGAAGGCACTCTCTACCCTGTTAACAACTGTAGAATAACTACTTATATTCATGAAACACTACTAATTGTCTATTGATTTTCTTGATCAGAAATTCATATATTGTTATAAAGTTATAATCCTTTGTTAAAAAGAGATCTCATTTAAATTGTTGTATTCCTTTTCAAATTACCTACATATTAAAAGAATCAGCAATATATAAGGTCATTTTGTAGACATCGATACTGAATAAGATGATGCTTACAGTACCTCTGTTTTTATTTTTGTAGATTATTTGAAGTTGAATACAATGAGAATTGCTATTTTGCTCTTGTAAATTAACATATCTATGAGCATATAAAACAGATTTCTTACCAGATGAATTTTTTTCTCTCAGAGGTTTCTACAGGCTGGAGCATATTCAAGGAAGCTGTCACTGAGAACCAGTGTATCAACCTGGAGGAGTACACCGAGGCAGTGATGGGCTACATCTCGAAATTTGTGGATGATGTGACAGTGACCAAAACCTTCATCACACGAGCCGATCAGAAACCCTGGTTGACCAGAGAGGTGCACAAACTACTGAAAGCAAGGAATGCAGCCTTCAGGTCTGGAGACAGGGAAGCCCTCAGAACAGCCAGAGCAAACCTGAACAAGGGAGTGAGGGAGCCAAAATGCACCTATGGCAGAAATTTCCAGAGCTACATCTCTGACCAAAAAGACCCCAGGAGCCTATGGCTGGGTATCCAGTCCATAACTGACTACAGACCCCTGTCTTCACAATGTGAGGACAACAAGGAATTCCTAAATAAGCTGAATGTCTACTTCAGCAGATTTGAGGAAGGGAACAGAACAACAGCAAAGAAAATGCCCATCTGCCATAACGAGAAGATGCTCTCCCTCAACCCAGCTGATGTCCAGCGGGCACTGCACAGAGTTAACCCAAGAAAAGAAGCTGGGCTGACAACCTCCTAAGGCATGTGCTCAGGGACTGTTCAGTGCAACTAACAAATGGCCTCATGGATATCTTCAATAACTTCTGAGTCAGCAAATAGTTGCAAAACGCTTCAAGGATACAACTATCATTTCATTACCAAAGAAGTCTCCACCATCTTGCCTAAATGACTACCGCCCTGTAGCCCTCACCTCCACAGTGTGAAGTATTTTGAAAGGCTGGTCAAGGATGCCATAATATCTGGGCTGCCTGCTGATCTTGACCCTCTGCAGTTTGCTTACCGAGTAAAACCGCTCTGCTGCAGATGCCATCTCTCTAGCACTCCACCTATTGCTGGAATACCTTGAGAATAAAAACACCTTTGTGAGGATACTATTCATTGACTTCAGCTCTTCTTTTAATACAGTCATCCCACTTCATCTGGTAATGAAGCTACTCCAACTGGGCGTCAACACTCCACTTTGTAACTGGATTCTTGACTTTCTCAAAGACAGACCTCAGAAAGTGTCTGTAGGAAATAACTCCTCAGATAACATCACAACACTGGAATTCCACAAGGATGTGTACTATGTCCCTTGCTGTTCACCCTGTTAACACATGATTGTACAGCCAGGTGCAATACAAATCACATCATCAAGTTTGCTGATGACACAATGGTGATGGGCCCATCAGTAATGATGATAAAACAGCGTATAGAGATGAGGTGGAACAACTCATTACCTGGTATGGAAATAACAACTTAGCACTAAACGTGAACAAGACACAAAAGATAACTGTGGACTACAGGAAAAATTGCAAGGAACATTCCCCCCTCAGCATCAATGGGGAAACAGTGGGAAGATTGAGAAGTATGACGTGTCTGGGAGTGCACATTGATGAGGACTTGTCTTGGAACACAAATACAAATGCTATAGTCAAGAAAGCACACCAGGGGCTGTACTTTTTAAGAAGGCTGAGGACAGTGAATCTCCCATCAGCAGTTCTCACTACCTTCTACAGAGGTATGACAGAAATCATCCTGACGAACAACCTCATAGTATGGTATGGAAGCTGCTCTACCACTGAGTGCAAATCCCTCCAGAGAGTGGTGAAGACAGCCAAGAGGACCATTAAGACCACCTTACCACCTATCCATGTCTTGTACTTATCCAGATGTCTCAGCAGGGCCAGAGGAATAATTAAAGACTGCACTCACCCTGCTTACAGACTGTTCCTGCATCTATCATCCGGAAAGTGCTTCCGAAGCATATGTTGCAGAACTACGAGATTCAGGTACAGCTTCTTCCCTAATGTTATCAGGCTCCTGAACTCTAATAACCACTACACTCCATGATGTCCAACTGGGTCAGTAGGAACTGTCTCATTTTTTGCAAGAACCTGGTTGCCAGTCTCACTTAATACTTAGTGCAATATTCACCATGACTGTAACTTATAGGCCATCTAGGGCAGTAGCAATGCGGTAAAATATCTCTTATTTCAATCCATACATTAACCATAGTGCAATATTCTAAGGTCCATAGTGCAATACTCTAATGTTCACAGTGCAATACTCAATGTCTCTTTCTGTGGAAGGATCAATGCAATGTCTTAACCAAGCACCTGTGCAATACAAAAGTATTATGCAAGTAAGTGTTCAGTTCAAAAAGTGTTAAAATGTGTTTCTAATTATATGCAATATTAGTCTGTCTACCTGCATGTCTGTGATGTAATAGCCAGGTGTTACATGTGTAAATGTCTGTGAAAATAGTCTATATGTTGTCTGTGGTTCCCCTTTACAATCCCAAAATACTGAAAGCTCAAATTTCAGTATCTCAGGACCGTAAAGGCGAAAATGAAAAATCTCGAAATTGCATAAGCGCGAATTCGACTATCTTGAATCCGCGCTTATGCAGTGCAGCAACAGGACGGGAAGTGTTTGGCCGGGATGTTTTATGGAAGTGAAGGTATGTGAGTGTTATTGTAAGTTGTGCATGTTGTGGGTTAGGGTAGGGAGGTGAAAGTATGAGTGTGAGTGTTGGATGTGTTTGTGTTTATGTGATGTGTGTGTGTATGTGTGTGTGTGTGTGTGTGTGTGTGTGTGTGTGTGTGTGTGTGTGTGTGTGTGTGTGTGTGTGTGTGTGTGTGTGTGTGTGTGCAAGGGAGTGTGGAATGTCTGCATGTGAGTAATGCATGTCTTTACTGTTAGTGCGATCTCAGAGTTAGTATATATAAGTGGGAGGTGGGTAGGGGGTGCAGCCCCCCCCACATGGGGGGTGTAGGGGGGGCTTGCCCCCCTGCATAGATGTAGTGTAGGATTATGTAGTTTGTGTGTTGTGGGTTCAATGGTGTGCGTGTTGTGTGGTGTATGGTTTATGAATGTTCGGGCTTTTTTTTTTGTGTTTGTGTGTTTCGGGATTGTGGGCTGTTCTTCTTTATAGTTTCGAGATACTGAAATTCAAGCTTTCAGTATTTCGAGATTATAAAGGGGGACCGTTGTCTGCACATTGAGTCTGGAGATACGGAATTTGTTCAGTTTTTGCACTTGTGTGATTTCTGAATGACAATAAAGTTTACTTTGACTTTGAAAGTAGCAGCAGTCATTCCCCTGCACAAAGGTGAGGCTTCAATGGACCCTGGCAATTACAGACTCATAAGCCTGACAAGTCTCATTTCTAAGGCTATGGAAAAGATCATCCTGGAATTAATAAATAAGGATATAGGTAATCTGTAGACTCTTGACCCAACCCAGTTCAGATTCATCAGTGATGGGTCCTGCCTACTTAATCTGGTTGAGTTCTTCAAAAAAGGTTATGAAGCAATGCAGAAGGACAAAACAGTGCACACTGCATATCTAGAACATTGCAAAGGTGTTCAACACCATCACACATTTAGGCATGGTAGATAAATTTTCCCAGCTAAAAGTCTACCCCTATGTAGCTCATAGTATAGGAATTTGGCTCACAAAAAAAAACAGGGAAGTTGAGTTGGGTTGTTCTACTGCCTCCAAAAGACATGTCACTAGTGGTGTATCCCAGGGTTCAGTGCTTGTACCACTCTTCTTTGTTATTTATTTGTCGGAGGTCAAAGCTAGTTTTAATAGTTTATGGGTAATCAAGTTTGCAAATGACTGCAAAATTTGCTTCAACATAACTCCCATGAGGACACCAAGATTTTCCAAAACGGCATGTCCCAAACATATAACTGGTGTCAAAACCGTGAATTGAAGTAAATTCCAAAAAGATTATAACTGTATCCTTCAGCAGGTATGACGCCCTTTCTACCTTCAACAGGCATGACGCCCTTTCTAACTGTCACATTGACAATAAGCACCCCTGAAAATTGATGCTGTACTTAGCAGTCTAGGAACCTATGTCAGCGATGAACAGTCCTTTGAACATTACATATCTACTGTTGTAAGGAAGATCGTTTTCATTGCACAGCTTATATACAAAGGTATTGCTAAAATCAAATTCTACTACAGCAACTAACTGTCACCCACAAAATCTTCTATCAGCCTTCTAATACTACTATACTTAGCTCCCTTATTACTCCTTATAAAAACATCTCTTCCTTACACTCTGCCACCAAGCTTCTAGCAGACTCCTATAAATCCAACAACAAAGCTGGGGACAGTCTGTTCTCCAACTGTATTGCACCTGTCTGGAACAAGCTTCCAAGTGAACTTACTGCAATTACCTCTTTACCTACTTTCAAGAAGCATCTAAAAACTTTGCTTAATTCCCTATGGCTCTGCTCTTGTACTAACCCTGACTACACTTTTTTTTTCTCTGCTACCTTTTCCTAGACTCTCTAATCTTTACTAGCTTTCTACAGTACTTTTATTTTTCTATTCTCTAATTATCAATTTCACTGAGAAAAAAAAAAGAGGCACCTATTTGAATTTCTTTATTTTGCTTATGAATTAATTATACACTACTGTCCATTTGTAAATTTTTCCTTTTGTATAACAAGTGTTGTATCTACTGTCTTTTTGTGGAGCTTTTCTCCCTGGGCCTCTACTGAAAATGGACATGTATCCAGCTAGACTAGCCTGGTCAACAAATGTAAAATAATAAATAAATAATAAATTGCATCAAGAAATGGGGATGTAATCATTGCACTATACTCAACATCGATTAGGCTGATCATTGAGTATAATGGTTTACTATCAAAATTTCGAAATGAACTCCGTCGACTGTACTATTGTCGAACACAGAAGTTCAAAAACGATAATATCGATGTCAAAAAAAAAATCTAGGAACGGGTTTTAACATGGGTCGAGGTAGGGGAGATGTTTGTAGTTCGGAATAACACTGAACACCTATCTCGACCCATGTTAAAACCCGTTCCTAGATTGTTTTTTTGACATCGATATTACCATTTTCGAACTTCCGTGTTCGACGATGGTACAGTCGATGGAGTTCATTTCAAAATTTTGATAGTAAACCAAGTATAATGACCCTTTAGGTATGTACCTGTCCAAACACTTGTCAAAACTGGAATGACCATAATATGTTATCATTAAAATCAGGGTCCTAAACCATAAAAACCATGCAGACTGTCTCGAAGGCTTTTCTCTCTTCTCAAGTATCATACATAATGCTAAGAGGTGATCTATGTCCCATGTAAAAAGCTATTCAGTTAGACCCATTACATATCTGCATGTCCAGTGATATCATAAATCCCTGCTTAAGGCATCTTAATCTGTCTGCAAAATGAATAGAACATTTTGGAGGGATACGTATGTACCACACAGAATATTGTTTCTATGGAAGAGTCTTCCACTCTACGTAAAGCAAAGTAGTTCTCTTACTCTATTCAAACGTTAGTTGGACAGACAGATGGGTCGCCACAAATGTGCCCTGATTTAACACCACTGCTTCTCATGAATATGAGAAACATGTCAATATTCCAACATATCCTGGTTTGGTCCATCTGTGGGGATATTGTATGCAAAATATATGGGTTAAAAACTACCATGGGTATGTAAGATTAGGCTTCGTAAGATCTTCATAAATCAAAAAGCCTAGTAAGTACCTATAAATCTATATTTAAAATTCTAGAATTTTGTGGTGCTGGTGAAGCGTTGACTAATGTAATAAACATATTTATTTATTTATTGACATTTGTTTACCGGGAAAATCCAACTGGGCACAGGTGCCCTTTTTCAAGCAGAAGCCTGGGGAGAAAAGCTCTAAAGTATCATATTTAATTCAGTTAATATATTTACAATAAAAAAATATCATCCAGTTTCAGTGAATACATAGCATAATACTTAGTATAATAACATTTGTATTGATATTCAAAAACATTACATTTCCAAGCCTTGTACTGACTTTACAGATTGAAGAATGTTGTATAAATAAGTAGGATTCATTTTAAAAAAATACAATAGAGTGAAGTATTAGAGGAGATAAGCAAGTCTGAGTGTTAACAGAGAAGTAGTGATAGAATAGCAATTTGGTTGTGCTAATTACAAGTAGATATAGTAGTTTAAGAAGTACAATTAGGTGAGGTATTAGAAAGAAATAAACAGGTTAGGTGATTTAGTGTTTTTAAAGGAAGTATAAGAAAGGCGATGAAGGGTGTCATAGAGGTATTTCCCAGATGAGAAGCAGGAACAAACCAAGGAGGCAGAGAAGAAGTCTTTGAGTAATGGTCTGAAAAGATGAAGGTGTGTGATAGACCTGATTGATATAGGAATTTTATTATAATTTCTAGCTACACTATTGAAATAAAAGACTGATCCCAGCAGCCCTGTGTGGTTTGTAGATGGTGAGCAGTTATTTATTATTTGACTAAAGGGGTCAGTTTGGAAGATAGTATTGGGGTCTAATTTGGAAGGGGTATGGGTGATTTTATGGGTTAAGGTTAGTTGAGTATAAGATAGATGATGAGGAATTTCTAACCAGTTAAGTCTTATTAGTGTTAAACAGTGATGGGTATGGTAAGGTTTGCTGCAAGTGAATCTGTCAACTTTGTTATAATTTATAATTAAGTGAGGCTTGTAGGCTTGTCATGATAGGGGCTATGTATAGGACAGAGGTAAGAGGTAAGTGGTAGCGTGGCAGAGTCTATAAGGAATTTCTTTATGTTGGATGTCTTTTTGATATGTTTTCTTGATGCTGTTGTGGATGTGTAAATCAAATTTAAGATTATTGTCGATTGTCATGCCAGGTAGTTTTGTATGTGGGGTAACATCGATCATGGCAATATTTAAGGAAAACATTTTAAGGTTGTTTTTTCACAGAAATATGTTTTTGGAAAAAAAATAATTAATTTAGTTTTTTGGGGATTTAATAGTATGTGATTATCTTGTAGCTAACAGACTTAAAGGCTTATTGAATAATTCTGAAGATGTATTTGGTTGTCAGAAATGCATTTTAAGGTAGAATCATCAGCATATTGTATGAGGGAAGCTTGCTGACAGCATTTATGTAAATTGTTAGTGAATATATTAAAGAGTAGAGAGCTGAGGATGGAGTCATGTGACACACCAGTATTGACAGGAATGTAAGAAGGAAGAGAGAAAAAGTGGAGAGCCATTTGACAGACTGGCATCTATCAGTTAAGTAGCTGTTAAGACATAGTAGTGTGGGTTGTGATGGCCTGAGGAAAGACAATTGGTAGAGGAGTTTTGGGTGAGAGACTAGATCAAAAGTTTTAGAGAGATCAAGCAATACGTAGAAAACCAGTCTGCCTTCATCTCTGGCTTTGTTAATAGCAACTGTGAGAGGTAATAAGGCTGTAGTAGTGCTTCGGGCTGGTCTAAAACCATGCTGTGTGAGGGACAGTGAAGAATATGTTTAAAAGGTTGCTTGTGAATGCACGTCTCCAGACTTTTTGACAAAGGGGATAATATGTGGATTGGTCTGAATGTTTTTCCATATGATTCTTTGATATATGTGTTAATTAGATGAGACACAGGATAGGCTCTGGAACTCTATCATGGTGCTGATGTACTTTCACATTTACTTATTTCCTATTGCACTACTGATCCTTTAAAGCATGGCTGGAGCATGCAGCAAAAGTTTTATCTGTTTTTGAAATGCAGATAGAATTTTGCTTTAAGTATTTTTCTGCCACTTAAGTACACATAAGTTTGGAGAATAGTGTATATAGGATAGCACACCTCACTTAAATTACAGAAGTAACGCATGCACACTAATTGGCTGAGATCAGTTCTTGTTAAAAAGTTAACTGTGGAGGAAGGCAACTGTTAGCTTATTAATATTTTTATTTTTATGTAGGTTTGTGAAAATAACAGCTATGAAACATGGATGACTGATAGAAAGTGAGAAAGGAAGAGTGCTCACCAGAAATGGGGTAGGATGACTGGATCTGTGAATACTGGTCGAATACATGGTATCTCCTGCATTGCATGATTAGAGAACTGAGTTATTCAGTTACAGCTTTCAGCTTTGCCTGTTATCACAAAAGTAATAACCTAAAGCTACATTTATTCAACACACACACACACACACACACACACACACACACACACACACACACACACACACACACACACACACACAGACACACACACACACACACACACACACACACACACACACACACACACACACACACACACACACACACACACACACACACACACAGAATGTCACATGACCATGACACAGTGGCTAGTTCTCTGAAAAACAGTGTTGCGTGGCTACTGTGTCCAAATAAATTGCTGTTTACCCTAACCATGACTTCTGTTTACCCTATTCATGAGTGCAAACCCAGTATACTGATATGTTCATCTCCTGCTCAGCCATATTTCAATCCACAGTTGCAAAATCATTGCCAGTTACACTGTTACCCCACCCCTACATTCAGTGTTGCCCTCTACATGGCAAACATGCATGCACATACACATTGTGTGTACTGGTGAAAACTGACACTTTCCTTACCTCTCCAAAAAGCAGTGCTCCACTGTCTATGGGAGACACAAACTATCAGTGATGTCACCTCATTACCCCCACCTATCTCAGAAAGCCAACCACATAGACACAACACTCTCTGCCTAATAGGGTAGCTAGCAGTTGTCATTCGATCCTTCCTCAACTGTTCTCAATTACACAATATAAACCCCTGCATGCAGACATGAACACACACACACACACACACACACACACACACACACACACACACACACACACACACACACACACGCACACATGTGTGCGCACACGTGCACACGCTCACGCACGTGCACACGTGCACACACTCACAAAAGTATTTTGGTTCACCCACTTTTCCACAAAACACTACTGCAATAACAAAGTGGACCAAGGTAATGACTTGGCAACTCAGAACACCCCTTCCCAACAACTGCATCAAGCCCACTACACTATCCCAACTCTCCAGAGCAGGGCAGCAAGGATGTGGCATTCCATCTTTCCTGACCTGTTCTCCTTTACACCATATAAACCCTGCATGCATGCATGAACAGACACACACAATTACCACTGAGGTGTGTTGCTTCACTGACATCATCACAGAATAGTGCTAAAATGACAATTGGGGGGGGCAGAGTTAATGACTCTGTCAGATCATAACCACCCCCCCCACCAATAATTGCAGCAAGCCTGCTGCAGTAACACAGCCCTCCTCACTGCAAGGCAATAAGAAGTTGTAAGTCCAGCTTTGCTCCACAGTACTTCCTTACAGCATATATATCATACATGCATGCAGACATGCACATGTCTCCCAGCCACGCATACACACACATCATGTACTAGTGAAGCCTGGTGCTTTGCCCACTTCCCTACAAAGCAGTGCTGCAATATTTATGGGGGTCAGAAGCCTCTGACAATGTCCGATCAGTCTGCCCCTCCTACTACAGTAAGCCCAACTGTCCTACTAGTATGGCAGCAAGCAGATGTCACTCTTCCCTTTCTCATCAATTCTCTAGTACACCATATACACTGTGCATGTATGAACACATACATGCTGCCCCCCACACAAACTCTCACCCATCTCACAAGCCCGCTTGCACACATGCTCACCCTCACACTTGCACACATGCTCACTCTCACACTTGCACACACACACATGCTTGCCCACACTCACACACACACACACACACACACACACACACACACACACACACACACACACACACACACACACACACACACACACACACACACAGATGCTTGTGTATACAGATGAACATGCTCACCCCCTCTGCACGCATACACACTCAGTCACAGGCATGCTCACCCATACATACGCACTCATCCACAGACATGTATATACACAAACACACACACACACACACACACACACACACACACACACACACACACACACACACACACACACACACACACACACACACACACACACACTATACCTCTGTCTCCCAGGTTGCATGCCTAGAGTTAACTTCAATTGTTTCCTTTTCTTAAGACTTGTTTCAGTAGCCACCATTTACCTGGCAAATGAAATAGTAGACTGGCTGTACAATGTATAAGATCTGGAGAGTAAAATGGCTCCTAAACACCAATGTCACAAGATCAGGCAGACTTTTAGTCATCACTTCACTCCAAACCTTGACAGAACAACAGATTTTGCCACAACATGCATTTCAAAATTCTGGACAGATGGAAAAATTAATCAACAGCTCAATTGCACGTGAATGCAGCACACAGCAATGTACTGCTCTTTATAATTACTATGCACACTGTTAGTCTACATAGATACAAGTATAAGTTACTAGAACAACAGGTTTTGCTTGAATGCACATTTTCTGAAACTCTAATGATGTACTATTATGTAATGTAATCCATGGTGATGCTACACATTGAGCTAAAGAAAAAGAAAGTAAAAGACAACCTTTAAAAACTGCAAGAAATGCTGGTAATGGAGCAGCTGGAATTACGAGTGCAAAAAGCAAGTCCAGAGGGACAGTATTCCAAAACGTAAAATTGATAAAGCAGAAAACAGCAGCGGAATCACATACATACATGACTTATTAAGAGCTTTGGTCTAAAGAAAAAAAATGTGCTTAAAATCACTCAATAAATCAGGTGTGTGTACTTCCGTTGCTGTCATCTGTTTCCCCACTCAACCTGAAGTGCAGTAAGAGATGCATACACTGAAAAAAATAACTTCAAAGAAAAAAAAAGCTACTGCTAATACAGTGCCCTGTACACACATGAAACCCCATACAGAACTACCAAGCTCTTTCTTAGTCAAGTGTATTTACAGTAGGCATAAAACATCAATAGTGTTAAAAGTCAGCAGGATCGTAAAGCAGACTTTCACATTCTTGAATAGGCCATGAACGATCATTTAAACAAAAAGGCAGCACTTACTAGAATTGAAAAATAAGTCTTTCACTTGAAATATCTTTGCAAATGCTACTAAATGATGAATCCTACTTCGAAAAAATAACACTGTCTCTGAACTTATTACTTAAAAGAAGTTCCTTCTCCTGGGCAATTGCTTATTTATGAGAGGGTAGGCTGAGAGGCGGGAATACATACTGGAGGGCATGCATAATTATAAAAAAAGGTGTTTCCAGGGTGACAAGAGCCAAGGAGGGTATGTTTCACTCTGCACCTCTTCCAAAGTGATGGGCGACTTGTCGAAAGGCTTGGTGATAGCTGCAAGAGCGCGAGAATAAACTTTTAGGAAAGATGGCTAGCTGTACTGCAAGCAGTAAGATGTGGAATGACCAAAATATGAAAATAAATACTTCCTCATACCTCAATGATTATTTTCAGTGATGGGATTGACAGGTAGGGGGGAAAAAGCATGAGGAATTAGAAAACAAGTACTGTATCCCATAGTTGTCCTTTAAGATAATATTGAATATGGAAAAATTATGATGAATTTCCAAACTAAAAAAAGTACCTTAGTCCATTTTAAATGCAGAAGTGAAACTGACACACTGTAAAGCATTGTGTTATAAAATTATCCATGAAGTTGGGAAATCTTTGGACATTCTACAAACATAGATGCTTACCCCGTGACAAGTGGTCTACTGTCTAACTTAAGCAAAGCCTCCCTCCTGCCTACCACCCTTCTGGGAATAGAAGAACCTCAAACTTGTGCCCAAATATTGTATATTCAAGAGGAAACGACTCACTTTTTGATTTTAAAGTGGTCTACTGTCTAACTTAAGCAAAGCCTCCCTCCTGCCTACCACCCTTCTGGGAATAGAAGAACCTCAAACTTGAGCCCAAATATTGTATATTCAAGAGGAAATGACTCACTTTTTGATTTTAAAGTGGTCTACTGTCTAACTTAAGCAAAGCCTCCCTCCTGCCTACCACCCTTCTGGGAATAGAAGAACCTCAAACTTGAGCCCAAATATTGTATATTCAAGAGGAAACGACTCACTTTTTGATTTTAAAGTGGTCTACTGTCTAACTTAAGCAAAGCCTCCCTCCTGCCTACCACCCTTCTGGGAATAGAAGAACCTCAAACTTGAGCCCAAATATTGTATATTCAAGAGGAAACGACTCACTTTTTGATTTTAAAGTGGTCTACTGTCTAACTTAAGCAAAGCCTCCCTCCTGCCTACCACCCTTCTGGGAATAGAAGAACCTCAAACTTGAGCCCAAATATTGTATATTCAAGAGGAAACGACTCACTTTTTGATTTTAAGTATGTTACAATTCCTTGCTTGACCTGTCTTACTGTAGTTGTATAACTCGGGTTGAGCACCCCTCCTGCACTTCCAACAGCCTACATATTCCCCCTTCCACATTTTTTACCACCACTCCACTTCTATCTTTATCTACATTACCTATCTTACCTACCAGTAGGTACCTATCCTACATTTTACCTCTGGCTTACCTGTTTGTCCTTCCCTTTCTCTGATTGTTTCCTGCTGATCCCCACTCTCCCCTCCTGCCCCAAATCCCACCCGCCCCTAGCACCTCTACCTTTATTCCCACATAACCACACCTACAACATTTACAACCTATCAGAACATACTTCCCTCCCCTCACACTCACACCCTCTCTACTAAATAACCTACCTATCTAACATTGTTAATTTGCACTCTTAACAATGTACTCTACTCACCTTCTTCCACTACTTCTACCTCTCCTAACTCTTCTTTCTTCCACCTACCTTATAACCTGGTATGAGCAACCACTTCATCCTAATGTTAATATTCCACATAAACACACACTAACTATCCCACCATCCACACTCACTACACATCTTAGTCTAACATATGACAACACATACCTTGACTCGAAATATCATCGACTCTCACATATTAAATACCTTATTCTTAGACACACAAAATACTTGTACCTCTTTAAGCCTTCACAACTTACTCACCTCATCCATTGCTTCCATTTACTAGATGGGGACATCCACCCCAACCCTGGACCAAAAACCCCAACAACACTCCCTAAAATTAAAACTACACCTACACCAGACTCTAAACCTCCTAAATCTCTTACAATAGCTCATCTTAACATCCGTAGCATTTCCAATAAACTTCCAGCTCTTCACGCCCTACTTGACACCCAACAATTTGATATTCTCTGTCTTACCGAAACATGACTCAAACCTTCAATAAAAGACAATGAAATTACCCCCCCTGGCTACAACATCCTTAGACATGACCGTCTTAATAAAAAAGGTGGTGGTGTAGCCATTCTCTTCAAATCTGGATTGAATATAAACAAAACAACCCACACCCTTCAAAATGACACTAACACTGAACTAATTATTTCTAAACTCACCATCAACCCACAAAACCATTAATATTATCTGTACCTATCTTCCCCTGGCAACAACACCCCCATATTAGAAAACCTGCTTAACTGGTTTTCTCCCAATCTTCCACAAGAAACCATACTGCTAGGAGCCTTCAATATTGATTGGAATGCTTCTAACCTAACGAATCCATCAACACTTATCAACCTGCATGGATTCCACCAGACCATAAACCCACAACCAGAACAAACAAGAGCAATAACAAAGATTCCATACTTGACTGGATCTTGATAAACAGTCCCCAGCAAAAATATACTACAGGTATCCTACCAGATGACCTAAGTGACCACTCTCTCATATATATCATAAGGCATAAACTCACCTCAAACCACCACCCCTAATACGATTATCTCGTAGCAAAAAACACTTTGACCCTCAACTATTTCAAAATGACCTTAGCCTGGTTAACTGGTCCCTTCTAAAAACTCTTCCAATTGACTGTTAACCACTTTAATAAAACCTTTCTTACTATACTAGATGAACATGCTCCCATCCGTTCTATTCGCATGAAATACAATACTGCCCGTTGGCTTACAACCTCCACAAAACAGCTAATCCTGAATAGGAATAAAGCCTGGTCTCAATGGAGAACCTCCAAAGACCCCATTGATCACCTTAGCTACAAACAAAAAAGAAACCTAACAAAATTAGCTATCATAAAAGACAAAAAGAACTATTACACCCACTTACAGCAAGCCTCCCACCAAAATCCCCACAAATTTTGGAGATCTATTAACACTCTTCTTTCCCCTGGAAAAATTGAAACTCCCAATCCTATTGGTTCCTGCCCAGACTCTCCCTTACAAACTGCTAATGCTTTTAATATTTTATTTTATTTATTTATTTTATTTTACATTTGTTGACCGGGATAGTCCGTCTGGATACATGTCCATTTTCAGCGGAGGCCCGGGGAGAAAAGCTCCACATTGACAGTACTTCATTTATATTAATACAGGTTACATATATATTCAATTGATTATAATACACAGAGCAAAAAGAGAAAAAAAAAAAAATATGCAATAATAAATAGAAAAAACTTCTTCTTCGTGATAGTAACAGGGAAAGAACATCTTGTTAAACCTTAGGTATTCCATTTTGACATAGAGAATTTGGGGTTAGTCTGGTTTGGAACATTGGCAGAGCCATTGGGTTTTAAAATGGAGGAATAGATTTTCTTGAATTTGCTTTGGGAGGTGGCACTGGTGAGTTGGGGAGGAAGGAGTTCCATATTTTACCAATGGAATTGGCAAAGAGAGAGTCACCCCTAAATTACAAGATTTGACCATTTGAACAAGTAGCCTATTTGATGAGCGCAGACTATTTAGGTTTGAGTAGGGGGTGATTAGGTTACTCAGTGCAGGAATGGTGTCAGGTTGAGTGAGAATTTTGAATGCAACTATTAGTTGGTTCTGCTGGAGTAGATTTGGTAGCTCTATCCAACCAAGGTTATGTAGGTTAATGCAATGATGGGTTTTATAGGGCAAGCCAGTGGCAAATCTAGCAATATGGTTATAGCAACAAGTAAGTTTGTTTAGGTCAGATTTGTGAAGGTTAGTGAGTATGGGAGAGGCATACAAGAGGGAGGAACTTCTTTACATCTACTATACTCAACTTAGCCAACCAACAAACCCCTAACCCCTTATTATTAGGTTGCCCTAATGTCACCCCTCCACTTATGCAGCTTAAACCCATACCTACCTCCTATATTCTAAATTTACTTATTAAACTTAAAGCTTCCACCCCTTCAGCTGACAATCTCCCAGCTGAATATCTCCAGCTAGGTGCCAAAGCAATCGCCTACCCAATCTCCATACTAATAAACAGAACAATAACAGAAAGTACCATACCTTCCCTCTGGAAAATCTCACACATCATCCCCTCTTCAAAGGTGGCGATTCATTTGAATACTCTAACTATAGCACTGCTATCTCCAATTGCAAAAATTATGGAGAAATGCATCCACAAACAGTTACTAAGCCACCTCCTTTCTAACAATCTCTAGCTAACTGTCAGCACGGCTTTCGTCCTTTCCATAGTACCACTACAGCCTTACTAACTTTTACTGACTCCATTAATAACCGTAATAACAATCTTCTATCTTCAGCATTCTTTGTAGATCTGTCTAAAGCCTTTGATATGGTGAATCACCAACTCCTCCTACAAAATGCTTTCTCTTAATAAACCTGCCCTTACTTGGTTCACTTCCTATCTTCACAATAGGACACAAGCTGTTCTATGGAACAACAATCTCTGAACTCCTCCCAACCACTTTAGGGGTCCCATAGGCTCCATCCTAGGTCCTCTTTTATTTTCAGTCTTTATCAATGACTTGCACTTAGCCACACCTTTATCCACCTGTATACAGTATGCTGACGACACCACCATCATCATCTGCTCACAAACCAAACTGACCTTCACTACCTTACCCAAAAGACATTTACTACTATTGAACAATGGTTCTCCAATCACTGTCTTCTTAAACCCCAAGAAAACTAAACTTCTCCTTTCTTACCCACACACCTGTCTCCCACTATTAATCTCACAATTACATCTAACAATGGCACCCTTATATCACCTGACCAAACAACCAAACTGTTGGGTGTTACCATCGACAACCTTCTAAAATTTGATTATCACATCAACTCCAGCATTAAAGCAACTAATAGAAAGCTAGGCTCACTCTACAGAATCAGATCTTTCCTAACCACTGAAGCTCGTTCAACCATAGCAAGAACACATCTTATCTCCACTTTACTGCCTATTTACACTAATCTATCTAAACATAATATAAAGAAGCTCACAGTAACCTACAACAACATTGCTAGATTTGCAACTGCTTCTCCATATAAAACACATCACTGTCTGAACCTCTCTAACCTAGGATGGCTGGAACTACCACACCTAATTCAGTACCATCAGCTTACTATTGCCCACAAAGCCCTTCACTACCCTGAAAACATGCCCATGCTCTCCACCCTTATAAAACCATATAACAACTTAAAAGCCCTACGCTCTTCCAATAAAATCATGATTAAAACATCTCTATCAAAGAATACAGCAGGAGAATCTATTTTTTCCAACTCAGTTGGCAAAAACTGGAACCAACTTCCTAAAGACCTTACTGATCAGACCTCCACTGCACTATTTAAGACCAAACTGAAACTCTTCCTTTCTAACCACTGGCTTTGCTCTTGCATAACTCCCAGTTAAACTACCTCCTATTTGACTTCCTATCCTTCTCCCATATCCCTCATTCTTACTCCCTTATCAAATTCATCACTAAATTATTATGTCCCTTTTAACCCATTATAGGACTACCCTATATAAGTAACTCTACTTCTCTCACTAAACTCTAACAACTGTTACTGTATTTTAATTTTTCTCTCCCTTTTTCTCATATACCTGTACTTTCACTACTTCCTTCTCTGTATCCACCTTCTTTATAAGTTCTTTCAAGTATTATTACTGTCTTCTACTTTGTTAGTTATATCGACTTTTTTTTACTTAAATCAAACATATATTTTGTATTTAATGTTTTGTTATCATGTTATGTAGATAGTGGAGCTTTTCTCCTCGGGCCTCCACTGAAAATGGACTTGTATCCAGTTGGACTAGCCCGGTTAACAAATGTAAAATAAATAAAAATAAAAATAAGACTGTCTTGCTAGAAAATGCTAAGTGCTGAAGCAGTAACTGACATACAGAGTGTTGAGAAATGTTGAGACACTACAAAGTTTATGTTCAAAAACAAAGGTGCACTGACGAAGATTGCAGCATTGGTTTCTGAGAAAATAAAAGTAATTTTAAAATGTGTGCACTAGAAAGGTATGCCTACACTGCATATTCTAAATTACAGACTAATCAATGCATATTTTAAACCTAAACAAATGTGTGAAGTGTTAATGAAGTTAGATGTTCAGTGCTATGGTGTTTCTGAAACAATTCAAAACTACTGATGTACAGAAGTAAACCTAACATTTCTAGACTGAGCTGTTTGCCCTAAGAATAGGGATGAACTTCTACTGTAGATGTTTTGTGGCATGTAAATATGTGTTATAAAAAAGAAACCCAAAAGTAAGAGCCTTTTTCAATAAAAGAAAAGTTGATTGCTGGAAAGAAGGGACCCAACCATATGGGGACATTTGCACTGAAAAAAAGAAACTTGGATGGTTGGATAAAAAGATGGTGGGGGGAATTCAATAAAGCCTACATTACTTTTTTTTGGTTTATGCATTGTCGCCCAATGTGTACATGAGTGCAAACAATTTTAGATTCAGTAATTATTGCTTAGCGGCACATAAGCATGCACAAACAGGGAAAGTTCCGTGGAATGCAGATTACATCATAAGCAGGTGAATCTTATGCAAATGATCCAGGTGGAGTGATCCAATAAGCAGAATGGCATCCGTGTAGACTCCGTGTCAGTGTCCATAGTGTACGTAGACTCTAAACAGACAGAAGGGGATGAAAATTCCACAAATATGGACAGAACTCCTTAGAAAATGTTAGATCACATACATATATGTGCAAAAGGTACATTGTGGATGTCTGAAAAAGGGAATATGTAAAATTAATAATAATTTTTTAAATAATTTTGGCACCTCTGTGCTCAAACATGCTTAACAGAAATAAAAAAAATAACATTTCTAAAATTGTTTTCACAAATGTACTGTAGGACCTTACTTCAGGTCCTTATAACTGTGCATATGTGATGTTAAGCAGCTCACATGTCTATGAACTGTGTAGTTTCTAGGCTGTCAGCACAGATATCTATGCAAATGAGGTGGATTTCCTGAATTGGTAAAAGGAGCAACCATGTCCGCATATCCACTTCGTGTAAGTTCCTACATGATGCTCATATTTCCAAAGGATGTGGATGACATAAAAGGATGTTTCTTATTAGTTTTAGGATTTTTTTGTTCCCACTGCACATGTTTGTGTGGCGCACTACATAGCTTAGCAAATCCATGTGAGCAGACTACCTATATGACAATGATGACATAGGCAACAATCAATTAAAACTGGATATCTTCAATAAATATTTTATGACTTTTGTATAAGCTATGCTCCATGCCGCAGCACATAGTGCTGTGTCATGTACTAATGTAGGGCCTTTAAATTATGTCACTTGTATCTTGGGCAGGTGAACTGCATTATAATTAGCCAACCCCACATGGTGGACCAAAAGCAGAACTGTATAAAGTATGCAAACACCCTATCATTTGATTTTCCCTCAATACTCTGGAACATTGCAGTAGAGATTTGGGAATTTTAACTGGAATATTGCTAGGGGCTGCTACAGGTCTACTATATCTGTATGTGCTAAATGCTGAAGTCAGTGCTGCTGGTGCTGCTGACAATAGGTCTTGGCCAAGAAGGTAAAGAGTGTTCAAGCCCAGGGTAGCCTTCCAGGAGCTACATGAGCAGGAAGGTGAACAGGGACATATTACAAGAACTCACTGAGCTCTGCTTCCCTCAACTCAGAGCCAGAGCTAACAGAAGAAACCCGTCCCAGTGGAAACAAAGGTATATGTAGCCCTTAGGATATTAGCTACAGGTACTTTTCAAAGACCAACTGGGGACATGATGGGGTGTCACAAGCATTTGCATCCAGGATACTTCACCATTTCCAGGATACTATGCTTCCACATGTCAGTGAACACATATTTTTTCCCCTCACCCCTGAGGTGAGGGCCAGCAATACGCAACACTTCTACCATTTAGCACACTACCATGAAATACGGGGTGCCATATATTGCACACATATACACATCAAGGCACCACCTGGTGAGCAGGGTACAATCTACATTAACCATGAGGGGTACCACTCCATCAACTGCCAGGTCATATGCAATGCCCAGGGGATTATTCTGAATGTGTGTGCAGGCAACCCTGGCAGTTATCACTACTCCCATATCTGACACACATCACAGCTGTACCAGATGTTTGTTAGGGGGGACATCCTACAGGGCCATTTACTGTGGGATGCTAGTTATACTCTGGAACCGTGGATGATGACACCCATCAGAAATGCACACATGCCCATGGAGGCACCCATCAGAAATGCACACATGCCCATAGAGGAATGCCATAATGAGGCACACACACAAACTAGGAACATCATAGACCATGTGTTTGGGTTTCTGAAGTCATGGTTCTGGTGCCTCGATATATCTTGTGGCACCCTGCAGTATACTCCAGAGGCATGCACACAGATATTCACAGCATGTGCTATGCTACACAATCTCATCCTGCAGAAACAGCTGCAGCAGGATCAGCAAAGGGAAGGGATACACAACCCTGCACCAGTGCCTAGGACACCACAGCCACAGTCACAGGAGGACTCAGAGGAGGATCCCCCTGCTGATGTCCCTGTAGGCAGACACAGGCATGCTCAATATGCCCTGGCTTTGGCTAAGAGACAATGCATAGCACATTCACTGACAACCTAGGGACCTAGGAACTGACACCTTACTCCTTACTCACATACAGATATTAAAATTGATGCCAGGCAACTCACACGTCATGTACCTATCCATGTATTGGCTGTGTACTGCTTGCATAAGACAGAGACAGACCTGATCTACAGTTGAGTCAACTCCTGCATTTGCAGGTAAGTCTGTAACCTACACAGTAGTTTAGTGGATTATTATGATATGTCATTGTATGTATGGACTAGGTACATTAGGCAAGTAACTATAGTGGGCTAGTTGGACAGAAATGACATCCACTTGGGACTACAGATACTCATTCCACTAACATGTTCCCATTTCTATTCAGTAGGCCTCATCCAATGAATATTCAAGCAGTCATACCGCAACAGATTACTGGTACGTCACTGAAGGGAAATGTTACATAGTGGGGTTAAATGATAGACTATCATGTATCCCAGCAGAACATGTGGTGTTGTTCCCCCACCTCCAACACAGCAGTGTTCCCTTGTAATTGCTGTAACAGTAATTCATCAATGAGCCCCTGGGAGGGTGTCCTCCAGAGTTCCTAAGCACCTTATAGCTGGCTATAACCTTCTATGGCTATTTCCCATATGATCTCTCACACTCTGAAAATATTGTAAATAGCTTTTGACTTTTGATTTTAACTGTGTGAATTTGTTAAAATGTATCTACATGACATTTTTCCGCTATGGGCAATATTACTCATGCTTTGTATTATTTGATATGTATTTGTACTTGTTCTTTTATTTTTATTGGACCTCTATCTTTACTGTAATCTGTTTCATGGAGCTTTTCTCCCCGGGCCTCCACTGAAAACATGCTCTATGGGCCCAGTGGACTTCCCTGGTAACCAAACTAGAAATAAATAAATAAATAAATAAATAATAAATAAAGGATATGAGCATTTCACTCAGTCTCAGGGCAGTAATATAGAAATTGATCATACATTGTATGTCTTAGGTAACAGAGGACTAGCCAATGTACATATTTATGATGGTGATTGTGTGATAAATGACCCCCTGTCTGTCAAGCAGCTTCTGTGGCTTAATGGACTAAGACAATCAACTTGTGTGAGGGTGTTCATGGTTCTAATCTAGAAGTATCCACTTTTTTGGATGTGAGGTATTAATAATTTGTATTCTACAGACTGTCAGCCTGTGTATTCTGTACTATCTTAACCTCTGTCACATATTAATTATATAAGACAACTTTAGAAAATCTTAGCCAATGTGACTGAAGTGCAGCAGTGCAGAAACAGGGACGAATGTCATACTGTGTAAAACACAAAATCCCAGAGTAGACTACAGTAAGGTATGTACTGTTGAGTTAGTTTATAACTAGCCAAAACTCCTACTGGGCATGCTCATTCACTTAGTTAAGCTGACTGCAAATCCGTTGGTCCTCGCACAATGACTTTTGAAATGTATATATATATATGTCTAGAGATAGATAGATAGACATAAATATATATATAAATATATATATATTATATATAGATATATATATTTATATATATCTGTCTCTCACTCTTTCTCATATATATATATATATATATATATATATATATACATATTTATTTATTTATACATATATATCATATATATATATATATATATATATATATATATATATATATTTATAGCTATATAGAAATATACATACACACATACATCTCTGTCTCTTTCCATGTCTCTAGATAACACTTATACATATCACACACACACACACACACACACACACACACACACACACACACACACACACACACACACACACCTATATATTTGTATATATATATATATATATATATATATATATATATATATATATATATATATATATATATATATATGTATATGTGCCCCTATATATATATATATATATATATATATATATATATATATATATATATATATATATATATATATATATATATATATATATCTGTGTGTTTATGTCTGTATTGCCCAACATACCCAGATTGTGGTGAGTACAGCTGCACTATAACACATATATAATGTTGGACAAATGACCAAAAATAAGGGCTGAACAGTAGATAATGCACTAACTTACAAGCCCCCTGTGCCTACTGGATGTCACCACACATATATCAACAAATGAACAAGTTGTGTAATGTATAATTTTGTGTACTCATGCATAGACAGTGAAATTGTTTTTGGCCACAGGCTTGGCCATTCAAATGCAAACAGACACTTATGGCCAAAATGGCTACCGTTGTCACATACCTAGGATAATAAAATAGTTGTGTGACTGCTAGGCTACTAGATGCAGATGACATTAAGAAGCAATGTCACTCAGCAGGCCACATATGCTGTTCAACACAGGCCTTGTTTATGTCCTCTACAAATAGTTCACCTGCAGTCATTTGTATAGCAGACTTGAGCCATGGTGTGTGCATTAGGTACTCTGTTCTGTAGTATGTAAGACTAGATAGGTAGGGGTTCTAATTTCACTCCCCCCTCACTTGGTTTCTGGGTGTGTATGTGGATTTCCCTACAAAACAACTGTGCATCCCCCACTGCCTTCCAAACTGCAATGCAGGTGCACATGTTGGCCCTTGCAGTTGATGCAGGCCTCCAAACTCCTCTCTTCCGCAAAGCCTGCTGATGTCTCTACCATAAGACTACCAACAGCCATCTTAAAGCAGACTTAAGCTTTGGCATGTATGTTAAGTACTGTGATCTGTAATGTGTAAGACTAGATTGCTAGGGAGTCTAATCTCACTCCAGCCCACTTGGTGTGTATGTGCATCTCCCTACAAAATAAGTGTGAATTCCCCCACTTACTTCCGAACTGCAATGGATATACAGTTTTTGGACCTTGCAGTTGATGCAGGCCTCCAGACTCTTTTCTTCCACAAGACATGCTGATATTATCTACCATAAGACTGCCAGCAGCCACCTTAATGTCAGATTTCAGCCACGGTGTGTGCATTAAGTACTGTGATCTATCGTGTGTAAGACTAAATAGGTAGGAGTTCTAATCTCACTCCAGCCTGCTTGATGTGTGTATGCATTTCCCTACAATAGGAATATGATTACCACACTGACTTAAAAGGAGGCAGGGTTTTGCACTATTTTGAACTAACAGGTGATGCAGGCCTCCAAATTCCTGTCATCCACAAGGCCTGCTGATGTCATATAGCATAAGAGTACCTAATGACTTGTTAATGTCATACTTGAGCCATGGTGCATGCATTAAGTATTGTGATCTATAGTGTGGAAGACTAGATACACAGGGCTTCTAATCTCATTGTAGCCAACTTAGGGTGTGTGTGTATGCTGTGCAGTGTACTGTAAACATTAATTGGTAGTGGTATTATACTCATTGTAAACAAGTTGGTGTGTGTGTGGATATTTTTCAGAGCATTTTACATCAGCCTAAGGGGTCATAGGATCACTGGAATTTACTGGGGGTGCTCCCTGGTCAGCCACAGTAAGAAGCTAAGATCCCTTATAAGATCCTCCAAAGCTAGCTACGAAAACAAAATCACCAGTGATTCTAAGGGCAACCACAAAGCATTCTATAGCTAGTCAGGAATCTCAATGGCAACACCCAGATCTGCTCTGAGTTACAGCACAATGGCATGAAAACTACAGAACCAACTGATATTGCCAACATTCTGGCAGATAGGTTCAGTGCTAACTTTACCCCCCTCTCACCCCCTAAAGGGCCCATATCTATACAGGAAGAATGCAGAGTCCCTGTAATCACAACTACACAGGTAAAAGCTGCACTGTCTAAAGTCAAAAACAAAGCATCCATGGGACTGGACAACATCCCAGGCTGAGTTTTACATGAACTTTAGAATGAACTGGCTCCCCACCTAAGCACCATGTTCAATTATAGCCTCACATCAGGCTTTGTGCCCACTGAATGGTGCACAGCAACAGTTATCCCACTCCACAAAGGGGGAGCCATCACTGATCCTGGGAACTATCTCCCTATTAGCCTGATGAGCCTGGTCTATAAGGCCATGGAACGTATAATCATGGAGCTCATAAACAAAGACATTGGTAACCTCCAAACTCTGGACCCCACCCAGTTCGGGTTTGTGAAAGGCAGATCATGCCTTCTGAGCCTGATCTACTTCTTTGAGGCAATCACCAAAGCTGTAGATGAGGTTAAGGTGGTTCACACAGCCTATCTTGACCTCGCCAATTATTTTGACACCATCCCCCATTCTGGAATTATAGATAAACTCACTAAACTAGGTATAAATCCCTACATCACAAGATGGGTTGCCAACTGGTTCACTGACAGAACCCACACTGTAAAAGTTGCAGACTCCAAATCTGACTTCAAACTAGTGACAAGTGGAGTATCACAGGGTTCAGTCCTGGGACCGCTCTTGTTTGGGATCTACTTCTCTGAAGTACAGGCTAACACAGAAGGCCTTTGGCAAACAAAGTTTGCAGATGACTACAAAC
The DNA here is from genome assembly GCF_019279795.1 of Protopterus annectens. NCBI lineage: Eukaryota > Metazoa > Chordata > Ceratodontiformes > Protopteridae > Protopterus > Protopterus annectens. The sequence goes on along the minus strand of NC_056744.1, from coordinate 1,353,504,813 downwards.
TAGGAGTCATAGTTGAGTCCCCAAATGATGTAGACATCCTACAGAAGGGCCTCAGTGAGACAAATGCCTGGTGTCAGAGCTATGGCCTCAAGCTCAATGCCAAAAAGTGCATTGTCATCCCCTTTGGTAAAAACTCTGTATCCATGAACTACCACATAGGCGGCAGTCTACTTAATGCCAAATGTGTGATAAGAGACCTAGGGACCCAGATGGGCAGTAGTCTCTCCTTTGATAATCACATCGCCACAGTAGTCAGGAAATCCTTCTACGTGGCACACCTCATCACAAAAGGGTTCTCATCCAAGAAAAAAGTGGTAATTGTTCCCCTCTACCCGACAATCATTAGACCCATTATAGACTACAATACCCCTTTTGGAATATACCTCACAAGACATCTGCAGCAGCTGGAAAGGCCACAGAAGTACCTCACAAAGAGGATTACTGGCCTCAAAAAGATGCCCTACACTGAGCATCTCAAAAAACTCCAGCTTTACTCTGTAGGATATCACCTACTCCGAGGTGATCACTGCCTAACATATAAAGTTATGTCAAACCCAGAGCTGTTGGACATGCTGCACCTAAAGAAATCCCAATCCCTCTGAGCTACATGCTCTAGGGACCTAAACCTTGTCACCACAATAAACAGGACATGCTGGTTGGATAGATTCCTGTCCCAGAGACTTCCCATACTCTGGAACAAGCAATCCATCTATGTCAAGCAAAGTTCCTCATTTGCACTCTTCAAGAAAAATCTTGATGAGTGGATGGGAAATAGGAAATACACCTTGGGGATCACTTCTGTTGCTCTGCTCGACAGGGGCACAGGAAAATAACTTTCTTGGGTGGCGTAAGCCAGGAAACCTTTTTGGCTAGGATTACTTAGGTCCTTGGGTCAATAGCCTAGTACCTACCTATGAACCTATGAACTAGGCTAATTGCTCTAGGGCCATTACAATCCTAGCCAAGTTCTTGCCATTATTTACACAATTAGCACCTATTGCCCTTGTCCAAGAAGGACACGGGCAGAACCTCTGTGGTAAACTATGATCACCCATCCAATCATACAAATTGCATCTGAAGAAGGCCAATGAGGTGCTCTGTTTGATGTTAAGTGGGATTCTGTTGCAAAGGTTTGTTAAACTCTGGTAGACATATATCTCCCTCCAGCATGTTGCATTGATGTCACATACCAGGTTAAGGTCCACACAGTGAGTAATCCATGTACCATTTGACTTATAGGTAGTTAGAATTTTCAATAAAGCAGGGTCACAGATTGCCTTGTATGCAAGACAGAGATCATCTCTGGGTAGTCTGTATGACACAGACTAAAATGACAGTGATTTCAGATGATCCCCATAGGACAGATGCTGAAGACTTGACTTTCTCTTGAAAAAAAGCTTTGTGGTCTCTGCAATTGCCACTTGTACTTGGAAACATACATAACAAAATAGCCATTGCACACAAATATTGGCCTGATGAGAGAAGAGTGCATGAATGTTATAACCACTTTATATTCATGTGACAGGGCCCTCAGTTATGACATGAGCAAGATATAATGCCCTTCTTACCACTGTGGAGTCATGGTGATCTAAGGTAAGGTATGCGTAAACCTATTTGCTCATGTGTCTCACCCCTGAATATATACTTAAGGTGTTGCTATTGATGTGCTACGTAGCAGGAACATTGCTGGTACTGAAAGGAATGATATTTTGCATGGAGTTTAAGGTCGTGATTGTGGCAACAACCATTTGGTCATGTATGACCCTCTTGTAGGATGTTGACATAATTTGGAGAGTCTATGATCACTCCCAGTTTGCAGATATCAGCAAACATTGTCAGCCACAGACATCCACTTTGTATGTGTATGTTGGATAAATGGATTCCTAACATTAGAGGACATAGGAATTAACCCTGTGGAATACCACTGGTTACAGCTCTGCTATTGGAGGTGGATACCCCTATTCTAACTATACGAGTGCTATTAGTGAGCCAGTTAGTGACCCCTCTAATTATATTACTGTTGATGGCTAGCTGGGTGGGTTTGTAAATGATGCCTGAGTGGGGAATAGTGTTAAATGGCTTGGCTAAGTACAGGTGGTTGTATGCACAGATGTTCCCTCATCCAGGTCACTGGTGACTGCCTCATAGATATCCACCAGATTTAACAGGCATGAGCTCCCTTTCATAGAACCATACAGTGTAGGGTCAAGTGCTGTGAGATTACCTATATATTTGTTGATAAAGTCCATGAATATTTGCCCCACGGCCTTACAGATATGGCTAGTCAGGCTAATACATCTATAGTTCCAGTGGTCAGTGGGTGCACCAACTCTGTGCAAGGGGATAGCAGTGGCCATTTTCCAGTCAGCTGGGATGCAGCCGGTGGTTACATAATGATTGCAAAGAGTTTCCACTGGTGTTACTAATCCATGTTAGATAGTATGCAGGATGCAGCCTGAGATGTTAGCAGGTCTAATAGATGGTGTGTTTTTCACCTTAGAGAGGCCATTTACTACCTGCTCTTTAGAGATACAAGGTATGGGACAGGTTGTAGGGATGTCATGATGTATGCATTGTGGAGATAGGGGAGTGCAGTTGTCACAGAACCTGTCAGCCAACATGTTACCTATGTCTACAGCCTCGTTATATGTGGTATACGTTTGCCCCATACTTTGTTTTGCAAGACTTTACAATGATACTTATTTGCTTCTTTAAGCCAAGGAGGGAATGCTTCCATTTTAGGGGGGCTCACTCCCTCCTAATGTGAGATACCAATGTCTACCTCTTATTGTAAAGCCTGCTAATGGCAGTTGTCCACCAGGCAGGTTTGCTGTGCCATGAGGAGCTTGTTTTGCTCCTGTCAGGTACAGATGAGTCAATGCAGTTGTATAGGTTCTTGTATAAAGCTTTGGTGTAGAGCTCAGCATAGTTGCCTGTTCCATCTGATGGGTGTGGTGCAGTCATGCTATTTATACCATCCCATAAGAGTTTATAATTTACTTTGTTGAATGTTATTACTTTATCTGCTGCAAGGGGGTGGATCATGTGTGATACTTACTTTGAATGAGACCAATTTGTGGTCAAATCTCATCAGGGAGGACCTCACAGTGGAGGTTCTACAGTGGTCACCCATATTGGTAATCCTCTGATCTAGTATGTTGGCTCCCTTTGTGTGGATGTCAACCCACTGGTCCAGGGCATTGTAGTTATGGAAGCCAACCAACCTATGGACAAGTGAGTTTGAGCATGAGTAATCTACCTAGTTTGTGGGTAGTTAAAGTCAACCAAAACAATCTTATTTTGGTGTATCTTGATATCCATATATGCACAGTGCATGACCTGATTCATGGAGGTGCTCCTGTAGCTGGCAATGGCTTGATTAGGTTCCCTATAAGCAGTCAATAGCACCTGCAGTTTCTCCAGGGAATCATACTTTCTAACCAATCTGGATGTGTGTCTATCCATAATGAATAGGTATATACTGCCTCCATTACTTTGCACACTTTAAGTTTGAGGTCTGAACGCATGAAAGGAGGTGTAGCCTGGTATGGCTGTGGTGCTCTCCACAGCCTTGACCCAGGTATCTGTGACTGCACAAATGTCTGCATCTTCCAAGGTGGAGACAGCTTCCAGTGAGTGGAGTTTAGTGGTGACATTCCTAGCGTTTAGCAGCATAACCATGAAGTTGTTTGTTGATGGTGTTTTCTCATTGGAAAATTTTCCCTTGAGACATGACCTAAAAGGAGCACTATGGGGGTGGCAACAGCCTTAGCCAGTAGCCAAAATATCAGGGATGACAAATGAAGCTCACCCCTGGCAAAACACTGACGTCTGTTGAGCGGGTCATCCCAGGCTGACAGATAGTGGATTCCCCTTACAATGACAACACACACTACAGCAATTACTGAAGTCAATCATTTTCCATTTGTATTGCGCCATCATCCTAGGTGATGGTAAAATGCAGCTCAAAGTCAAGGCCATACCTGCTTGAGACACATAGTAAGCTCAGTCATGTATCTGCATACAGTGCAGAGAGGTGGTATGTCTCAAGTCATACACAGCAACAGGAACTATGACGTAGTCATAACAGTATCTGATGTTGACAGACTTGAGTGCATGTGTGATATGGTGTATTCTACCACCTCACAGAAAGCTGACTGTGACCTTTCCCTTATGCAGCCTGGTAAGAGGCACATCAGTTTGTCTCATGATGTAATCAACAATGAATAATATGTTTGATTTTGTATTTTGCCTTAGGTGTTTGACTGGTGAGACATTGGTGCATGAGCTATTATGTGTACTGTGTTCTACAGAGGTATGATTATGTGTAGCAAGCTTGTGTTTGAGTTTCTGAGGTGTCTGGTGTTTACTTATGTATTTGGTAATGACCTCTGCACATGTAGATATGTGTGATGTGGGTTTGGGTGGGTTAGGAGGTGAGGTGTGCATGTTGGCAACCCACTCATTGTCATATTGTGCTCTGTGGTGTAGGAGTAGATGGTTGGGAACGCTTTCCACATCACATCACCAGCCAGTGATAATGCCATTAGCAACAGATTCCTGCTTGTGTATATATCAAAACAGGCCATAGGTGGGCAGTGGCCTGACAGATGCTTACAATTAACATTTTATCACCTTTATCTTGTCATCCTAAGGTAAAACAGTACCTGACACTGTGTCATAACATGGTAAATCGAGTACAATGCTTTGCCAGACATGTGGCACTTGCATTAACCATGATACTGTTATTACACATACTTTTTTAGTATTACTGTTATTAAACACATACTTCACAAAACCAGTGTGCCATGCAATCACAGCCCTTAAGGCAAAATAACATACCCAACATACTAGTAATAGGTGACTCTATAGTCAGGCACACTGACGTCCCACTCACTAGGCTGAATAAGGAGAAGGTTACTGTTAGCTGCCTGTAGGGTGCCAGGATCCACCACATAACACAAGCACTTAGGTCACTCCAGAACAAGTCCAAATATGACTCTGTCATTGTCCATGTTGGTGTGAATGACCAGAGCCATACCTCCCTGGACTACATGAAGAAAGACATGGAAGAGCTCTCTGATCACGTAGCCCAGGCTGGTTTGACCCTGACCCTGAGTAGCATCCTGCCCTCACCAAGAATGATACCACTGTATAAAGAAAAAAATCTCAATTTCAACAATTGGCAAAGTTTCTGGTGTCATTCAAAGGGGATCCAGTGTCTGTCTGCCTGGGATGACATGCTCAACAAGCCACGCTGCTTCTCTAGAGGTGGCTTGCACCTGTCACCCTTAGGCTTTCGAATACTGGCCAAGGCTCTTGCCTCCCCATAGTGCCTTTTTTAGGCAAGGCTCAAAAGACAAACCCACTGCCGTAAATAGCACAAGTTACAAAAATCTGTGGGTAATGCTACTCAATGCCAGAAGTCTAAACCTCAAAATGCATGCAGTCGAGGCACTCCTCAGTATGGAGAAAATTGATATATGTGCAGTAACAGAAACCTGGTTTAAGGCTCCAGAGAGCACCCCAGCACTACCAGGCTACAACTCATACCATACATTTCGGCCACAGAACCCAAACCGAAATACAAAAAGCGGGGGCATATTCATATTCATCAAGGATACCACACCTCCAGGTTAGTGTCACAGCATGATGCTTCAGAGCATGCAACTAACAATGGGCAAAACTGCAATTCAAATTGTAGCTTGCTACAGATCACCCACCATGTCCCAGGACCCCCATTCCACATTTCTGGAAACACTGGGAAACATAAAGGTCCTACCAAACACCCTAATATTGAGTGATTTCAATTACCCAAACATTAACTGGGAGAACTACTCAAGTACTAACTCCCTTGCCCAACTTTTCCTAGAATTTATAAACTCAAACTCCCTGGTTCAACTGGTCAACACTCCCACCAGAGGTGACAACATATTGGACCTGGTATCACCAACATGGGTGACCGGTGTTCCACTCCAAAGGTCAACCACTCGCTGGTTAGATCTGATGATAAACAAATCACTTTGGATATCCATATTCCACCCCTGACCCCCGGACAAGAAAACCACCATGAAAAACTTTTCAAAAACAAACTTCAAGTTACTTAAGACTGAGGTGGAAAGTTTCAAAGCCCCCATGCTGAAGGATAACACTGTCCAAGCTGCAAAATCCTTTACTAATGCATTCTATGGGCAGCTACAAGAATGCATGGATCATGCCATCCCAAGCAAAACCAAGACTCACTCCTCCAAGAAAAGGAAACCAGTCTGGTGGACTCCTGCCATAAACAAGCTATGCAATAAAAGGAGGAAACTAGTACAGAAAAGAGTAAAATCCCAAGAAGGGAAGACATCCCTGATCAGTATCAGTAAGAAACTACAATCCCTCATAAAATCATCCAAGGCGAGTTTTGAAAGAAAAATTGCCAAGGACCCCAAAGATAACCACAAGGCATTCTTTAGCTATGTCAAGAATCTAAGTGGCAATGCTCAAATCTGCTTGGAGTTAGTGCAGAATGGCACAAAATACACTGAACCGACTGATATCGCCAACATCCTGGCAGACAGATTCAGCACAAACTTCACCCCCCTCTCACCTCCAAAAGGGCCCATAACAATACCAGAAGAATGTAGAGTCCCTGAAATCACAGACACTCAGGTTAAAGCAGCCATCTCCAAAGCCAAAAACACAGCATCAATGGGACTGGACGGTGTACCAGGTGGCATCCTACACAAGCTCAAAGATGAACTAACCCCTCACCTAAACACACTGTTCAAACTCAGCCTCTCCACAGGCAACATACTCATAGAGTGGCACACAGCAACAATTATTCCACTCCACAAAGGTGGAGCCACAACAGAACTCAGGAACTATCGCCCTATAAGCTTGACTAGCTTGGTCTGCAAGTCTATGGAGTGCATCATCATGGAACTCATTAACAGAGCCATTGGGAACCTCCAAACACTGGACCCTACCCAGTTTATCTTTGTTAAGGGCTGATCATGCCTCCTAAACCTGGTGGACTTCTTTGAGACAGTTACCAAGGCTATAGACAAGGGAAAGGTGGTACACACAGCCTACTTAGACCTTGCTAAAGCCTTCAACATCATTCCTCATTCTGGTATTATAGACAAGCTCACCAGCCTGATCATAAACCCCAGAACCCACATGGTGAGAGTTGCGGGAGCTAGGTTAGACTCTAAACCGGTTACAAGTGGCATTCCCCAGGGCTCAGTCCTAGGACTCCTCCTGTTCGGCATATACTTCTCAGAGGTACAGGCAAGCACAGGAGGACTATGGCTGACCAAGTTCACAGATGACTGCAAACTAGGGGCTATAATTGACTCTCTGGCTGGCACAGACATCCTACAAAAGGGTCTCACTGAGACAGATTCCTGGTGTCAAAATCATGGCCTCAAGCTAAATGCCAAAAAGTGCATAGTCATCCCCTTTGGAAAAAACAAAGTACCCACAAACTACCACATCAGTGGTAGTCCCCTAAATATGGAAGACCTAATAAGGGATCTGGGGACCCAAGTAGATAATAATCTCACCTTTGATAATCACATTGCCAAAGTGATTAGAAAATCCTTCTACTTGGCCCACCTAATCACAAAATGGTTTGCATCCAGATCAAGTCATTGTGCCCCTCTACTCATCACTCATCAGACCCATGATAGAGTACAACACCCCATTTGGGATGTACCTTATAAGACACCTGCAACAGCCGGAAATACCTCATAAGTACCTCACCAAGAGGATCACTGGCCTCAATCAGATGCCCTATGCAGCTCAACTGAAGAAACTCCAGTTGTACTCGGTTGCATACCGCCTACTCAGAGGTGATCTCTGCCTGACATACAAGGCAATGTCCAACCCAGAATTGATGGACATGCTCCACCTAAAGAAAACCTTATCCCCTCAAGCCACACACTCTAGGGATCTAAACCTCACCACAACAATAAATAGGATGTGCTGGAGGGATACATTCCTGTCCCAGAGACTTCCCATGCTTTGGAACAAGATCCCAATCTACATTAGGCAGAGCTCATTGCTAACACTCTTCAAAAGAAACCTTGCTGAGTGGATGGGAAACAGAAAGTTTACCTCGGAGATCACTTCAGTGGCTCTGCTGGACAGAGGGACAGGGAACTAATCTAAAGGGGCAGCGAAAGCCAACACATTCTGGCTAGGCTTATAAATGCCTTCAGGCAGATAGCCTAGTACCAACCTATGAACCTATGAACCTATTAGGCAGGGTTGCAATAGCATACCTACAAAAGTAACAATGTACAACTCCAGCAAAGTTAGGATCATGCTGCTACACCCTTGTGGTTGACAGCCTCAAACACACTGTCTGTAGGCACTCTTTTCAGTGAAGATGTGGATGTCCGTGCATGCACAGAAAACTTGTTTAACTTTGCAGCCATTACTTTGGCCTTGCAAGTCTACAATGGCTGTCAAGCCACCAGATAGCAACTGGATGTTGTATGAAATGATGTGGGAACACAGATTTTGTTCCTGTAACATAAATGTACAGTATGACATACGTAGGACATGTAGGAGGGAGAAACACATTGGCCAAAGGTGGCCATTCCTCTGCAGTAGGCCTCACATCCATGTCATGCAGATGTCCACCATTACACTGTTGAAAGGTGGGATGCATGAATTGCTGTGAAATTTTCAACTAACATGAATCATTGCCGCTGTGGAGCTTGCTAGAGCAACCTTGGACATCTGTGTCACCTGATATTGAACATTGGATTGTGACACAGCAGCTGTGCTCCTAATCACCATGAGGTCAGTTCCCTAGTTAAATCCTATGAGGCTTGGAACACAAGGCATAGTACATGTAAAATTCAAATGATTGCTCTGGTTGGTAATCAGAGCATCTACCTGGAAATGGTATGTCAAGCCTACAGAGCCATGCATCATGTGGGATAGCTGTGTGGATGATCAAACAGGCTGTGGCCTGCTTGTCATCTTGAGCTTGGTACTAACATTTGGCTTCTGGTGAGAGTAAAAGAATAGAAGCTTTGTATCCCAACAGAGTGTGGCTTTGATGAGTCCAGCAGTAGTAGAAGCCAGGCATCAGCAATCCAGGGCACTCCTCTTTTTTCAACATTCTTGACAAGGTAATTGTTTGTTTTCAGTATGCACTGCTTGATTGGTGTCTAACTGCAGAATAACTGTGTAAATATTCCATCCTTACTTTCACAAGGTGTACATATTACTTTTTTTTCCAGTGTTTGCCTGTGCTCTGTACACAGACTCAGATACATTGGGTGCCAATTTTCTTGTAAACCATGACGGAATCAACTGCAATACTGAGTTGCACAAAGGACATCCAACATGCAGTGACTAGCACTGTCCCCAGAAGTCTCAGTAGTTTGATATTTAAAGCCATGAAAAGAATTATCATGGAAATGACCATTAAAGATGTAGTACACCTACAGACACTGGACCAAATCCTGTTTGGTTTTATCAAGGGAAGCTCATGCCTACCCTACCTGGTGGACCTCATTGACTGGTAAACAAAGCAATGGATGAGGGGAAAATGATTGACTCTACCTACCATGGCCTGACAAGGAATTTGTTACTATTAGGCCATCAGGCATTGTTGACAAACTGTAGAGGTTAGTTACAAACGTGTATGTCAGCCGGTGGATAGCCAAGTGGCTGACAGACATCATCTAGGACTATAGCACTTGGGAGTCCACCGCTACAATGAGGCCAGTCACTAGTGGACTCCCTCATAAATCATTCCTGGGACAGCTCTTTCCAGGCATTTACTTATCTGCAATCACGGCCACTGTCATTGGCCTCTGATTGAGACAGATGATTGCAAATTAGGAGCTTCCATTGAATCCCACATTGACACATCAGTTATCCA
>NC_056744.1:1353089921-1353189921 GCF_019279795.1 Protopterus annectens | reverse complement strand
ATGTTTTAGTGCGGAAGCTTGTGTGCTTATAATAAATCTTTTTATCTACTGGAATCCTCGGAGATGAGTGTTTTTTGGAATGTACCTTCTGTCCTGGTTTTCTCTGGCTCTGGAACAATCAACTTTGAAATAACAGTCTTGCTACAAGAGCTCTATATCCCATTCATTCCCATTAAGGGGCATGAACATCTCATTTGTTACCCTGGAGGTAAGAGTCAAGTAGTAGGGAGCATGTCAGTTTCCTGGAACTTTCAAGGACCCTGCCCATCCTCTCCTAGCCCCTCACTGTAGGTGCCCTGCAGCCTCACAATGGCAGCCTTGGTAGTGAATGATGAGCATGGATTTTATGCACATCATCCCATATGCTGAGGTCTATGCTCCACCTAACAGTGTCAGCCTGCCCAAGTCACATTCAGCAGTGATCACCTACACCACTAGTCGGCATTGCTAATGTGGTGAACTGGGCTCTTTCTTTTTTGTTAATAGAGGTAAGCTGGCATCAGACACTCATTCCCATCCTCTCCTGCCTGTGCCCCCAGTGCCTGTGCCACCAGCTGAACACTGGTCACCAGGGTCATAGCCAGGGCATCATCCAGTTATGTGACAGGGTCGGGTATGCTCCAGGACTGCTATTGTATGCTATTCAGTGCTCCTATCTGAAGAATGAAAGCTTTGCCGAATTTGCAGCATTTAGTCAAATATCTTCAGTGTGGACAGACAGCTCTACTGATGGTGTGCCTTGTCTCCCTTCCTGTGCATGATTTCCATGGAAACAATAATAAGGGCAGGAAGTGTCTGGATAGTATCCATTTTGGGGACATGAAAGCTGCATCTCTGTATGGTGTTTTCTTACCCTCAAGTGACTGTAATCTCTTCATCCAATGTAGAAATTCATTGCCGAAGTGGTTAGAATGACAAGCAGCACTTTTAAATTAAAGGTCAAGGTTTTTTCTCAGAAAAGAATGGAAAGGAGAGAGAGAGAGAGAGAAGCCATTTCAGACTGAGGAGTATGTGATCTCTGTGACTTATTCATGAGTAAGTGCATGGCAAAGCAAGAATCTGACCAATGGATTGGTGCAGTGGTGGCAACGATACATGTGTTATACACCACTGTGATGGGGCAGCAAGAACTAAGTCGTACTTGAGATGGTGTATTAATAAGGACATAGGTGCAAGACCAGGGTTAAAGTTACAATACTCATCCACTGATCCAGGATGCGCATGAAAAATTGCAGGGAGAAAGTTTGCTTCACATGAATGGCAAGCCTGTTCCAAAAAAGGATCAGTATCTAAGACCTGTCTCAACAACATGTCTTATTTATGCTGCAGGTAAGGTTGAGCTCTCTTGGTTGTTTCTGATGCTGATTGTTTGACAAATGTGAAACAGGTCCATTAAGGCTGGGTCAGAAGATGTTTTGTAGCATCAAAAAAAATCACTAAGGATTTTAGTCTGTGCAGTATTACCTCAGAAGCAGGTTAGCTATAATGTCACTGTCAAGTCTAGCAATGACCATTGTTCAATGTTAGGTTTCCATCTGTCTGGCCAATAACAGTAATATTTACCTGTGCCTAATTATAAAACAAGTTTACCTTCACATACTGGAAGCTTATACTGAAAACAAATATATCAAAATATGTGGTGCCATCAGTTATATATTGCTAATGGATTGTTTTAGTAGAACATCTGTGCCTCTATCTTGGGCTGCTCTGAGTAATAAAACACTTAAATACTTTGGGTAGGAAACAGTATCATTTCTCCCATGCACAGTTGTGTGTATAAATCTATGAACTGATTAGTTTGAATATGTTGTAAAATCTACCATAGTACAGAGATACTGTTCTGTTTATACACATACTGATGTGGTACACTGTGTAAGTTACACTGTTTGGTAGCTATAAATACTGCCCGTGCATGCATTATCAAAACTTTAGTTCTGTAGTGATTTTATCCTTTCCTTATGATATTCTCTTCTGGTAGCTTTATATAAATTCTGAGGCCTATGAAAATATTTCCGATTTTGATCTTTCTTTGCAAAAAAAAAAAAAAAAAAAAAATGCATGAACTCTGTGGATTGAAAAAAGCAAAATAACATAAGCTCAGTGCATTGATACACTATATGGGTACCCCAGAAGCTCACCTAACAGGCCTCTCAGAATTAAAAGCATAGCACATCATTTCTGTACACAAAATATATCTAGTCATCATCCTTCATTTGAAAGGCCACATTCATATCTCCCAGACGCATACCACCTGTCAAAGAGTGAACCATGGACCCTTTAATACAACTACTGAAAAGTGCATCACATGTAATTTTGCACTGTTTTCATAAATTATTTTACTCTGTGGGGACATGTACCCCAACCGAGGTCCATGTTCCAGTTATTCTTTTATATATCAACATTTAGTTACCTTACAGAGATCTCAGAATTGTAGAAATACAGCACTTGAAAATCTGGATAACTCTTTATGATCCTGATGTCATGTATATGTTTAAGAGACTTGGCTCATATAAAACATTAGTGACTCAGGAACTATACCAGCAGATGTGGCATCATGTGCTACAATGTCAAACAAAAGAGAGCTGCTGCTGTTGATATTTTTCACCACTCTAACCTTATTAGCTCCTTGCATGGAATACCAGCCCACTGGTGTGTTCACAGGGAGTACATTAGTATTCATTAAAGCTCAGATTACTGTCTGCTAGGTGTATCTACATTCTCATGACCCTTACATTTCAATGGCTATAGAGGGTCTGTACTAGTATACATCTTCTGTGATGTGAAATCTAGCATTGCTGCTTTATCTGATCTGATCACTAACTCCATAGAACAGATTTTTGTCTGGCTTATCATTTTTTCTCAGTACAAGGACTGATACCTATCTGGCCATGACAATGCACTAGACTTCATAATTATATCTTGTCCCAGTAATGTCACTCCTCTTGTTGGCACAGATGACATTTTAAGGGAACCATCTTGCCATTTCTGCTTCATGGTGCCACAGGAAGAACAATAAACCACAACTATTTTGTTTAAGAGTTTCAAAGAAATGTGATCCCAAATACATCAGCAATGCTGTACTTATCATAAACTGGGATCCTGTTGGAGCTGTTTCCACTTGATGAGGCAGCACAGCAATTCATCAGTATGTTTCTGATGACCACTCATGGTAGGATTCCATTTCAAAATGTCAGGATTACAAATTCCAGTTAGCTATGGATAAGTTTAAAAATTAACATGGTATCACATGCAGATCATCTTCTGAGACATTTATCTTCAAGCTATGTTACCGGCTGACTTCTTAATGATTTTGTAAGTAGGATACCAATGCTGCCACAAATCTCAGCAGGAGTGCCTTCTTTCTGCTGTTTGGACCAGTTTGCTCCTACATGCCAACAATACTCCAAAGTGCCCATAAGTTTGTATGCCACCATGACTGTGTACAAGTGTCTACCATGTGACAGATTGAAGTCTATATAAGATAAGAGCCAACCTTGTACTCAGTGAATGCTGATACAGGTTTCAGCTTTTCTGCAACCCAAAATTAGATTAAGTGGAATAAATGAACAAATGAGTGAATAAATTAATGATTGAATTCTCTCTTATAGACTGAGGGGTGTGCTGTCCAAAATTATTGCTCTATCTTGTGCCCAGTGAGTGTAAGAAGAGATTCCACATATCCATAACCTTGAAGTAGATTAAATAGGTAACCAGAGAATGAATAAATGAAAGAAAAAAAGAATGTCTTCCTACAACCCATTTCAAAAGATCTGGAGACATGCAGGCATGTTTAGCTCCAGTAACTATTTATTTATTTAGTAAGGACAAATGAACTGTAATCAGTGACTCTTTCATTTATGGCTCAGTTATAAAGGAATATGAGGGGAAAATAAAGTCGGCAATGATACAGATAACAGAGAATAAAGCAAGTATTGAAATAAAAATCAATTGTTAACATGTACAGAGAAACAAAGGTAAAATATAATTCAGATACATAAGATTCTGGTAATAAATGTCACACTTAAGCAGAATATAAACGTAATTTGTTGGAAGAGTTCAAATCAATAAAGGCATTATTTCAAATATCTGCATTCAAAAGGTAATGGTCAAACAACTGTAATTGGTCCATTAAGATCACTGCAATACCCCCAGTAAACTAAATAATTAAATGAGGAAAAGAAAGGCAGGAGAATGGATACTTTCCCAGTAGAATTTTATAAGCATGTGGAGATTCTGTGGCCTATGAAACTATTTTTGATTTTGATCTTTCTTTGTAGAAAAAAAAGCTGCTGCATGAGCTCTATGGACTGTGAAAAGCAAAACAACAAAAGATCAGAGCACTGATATGCCAGAACAGGCCTTTCCAAATTAAAAGTCTGATGTGCAAAGCAATAGTAATGGTGCTATATAAAGAGTAGGGCTATATAGGTGATGGGGAAAGTTATTGGCAAATTTCACTGTGAAATGTTGAAGACAAGATATTTGCAAGGATGCTAAGAATGAGAATGGAGGTGGTATACTGTAATTAATGGGGGTGGAAGAAGCAGGTTCTATAAAGAAACAGTTATCTGCAGATCACTGGAGGGAATTAAGTACATTTTATTGGTGGGCTGCGATAAAGGGGAAATAGAGGCTGGAGTTGTTTTCATAGTTATCCACAAAGCATTTGATAATATAGCATGGACATTATCTGTTTAAGGGTCTGGAGCAGGTGGTTAGACATTGTAGCTGAATTAAAGGATTAAATACATTATATATACATCCATGGACTAATGAGCTGGTTTATGGTGATAGGTTAAGACAGGTAGGTTTATACTTGTCAAGCTCTTAGCTCAAGAAATCTGAACAAATCCTTAAATAATGGGGTAATAAAAGCCCAGAAATAGGGACAATTTTTAAATATTGCACTTGTAATCTTAGAAAGTTGCTAAAGTAGCAGGATTTATGTTAGCATGCATTTTCTGAAGGATATGAATATCATCAATAGGCTATATTCATATTGTGCTTATTATTGTAGTGCTATGTTATGATAATTTGATCTATACAGTGTATTACTATGGTTCTCTATCAGTATACCTTCTGCTAAACCTACTTTGAGCTTATATTCATAAACTTTCTTACCATGTCTCTACTCATATAATTTCTCCATATTCCCTTGCTCTGATTCACTGGGGTCCTTTCTCAATCTCTTTTTATAGCAAGTATTAACTCATTCACTCCACTAGAGCTCAGGAAGTTTGCACTGTAACTTCCAGTGGGCGGAGCCTAAGCACTTTGACAGAATCAAATTATGTCCTCACATTTCAAACAAATGTTCACATCTCTGGAATCGTGGGGTTATGAAGGAAGTATAAATGGCAAACTCTTCAGCACAAAGTTTTTATAGTGGTAGTACAGTACCCCGGATTCAGCAAGCAGCCGTGCAAGAATAAGTTATTCCTGCTCAGCAGGGACCATTCCTGTGCAGTACGGCAGTGTGCCATGCATATGTATGAAGGCATGCTGCCGTGCTGTAAGATGGACATGGTGCCATGTATGAGCACAGGGGGTCTGTCTAAGAGCAGAGCTCTCACAATACACATGCCCACTGCACTCCGGAATTGCTTTTCGGCAATTTAAAATGAGCGAGAATGTTCCTAACAGCCCCAACTTGTCGGGGTAAGAATTCTGGTCAAAGCCATAAGGGGTAATCATCCCTACCAAGGCAAAAGTGGATAGAATAACACATGTAGCATAAACACATAGCACACACCTCCCAACCTGTCAGCGTAAGGAATGTGGACAAAGCCAAAAGGGACAATCGTCCCATAAAGCAGAAAGTTGATAGAATAACAGGTTCAGCATTAGCAGGGATATTCCGAAGGGTACAAATAAAAAACACAACAAATACATTTTTTATAAATGCGATAACGTTTAAGTGTAGTTGCGTGTGCTTAGCTACGCTTAGTCCAGCTTAAACAGCATGAGAAGTTAAATAGCAAGAGACATCCAACTTAAGCAGTACTGCAATTGTGTAGTAGTTAGAGTGTACGCTTTGCAAGCAGCCATTCCCGGTCCAATCCCCACTGTAACCAATTTAAATATATTTGATAACCAGAGTACTGTAGTAGGTCCAAATGTGAGGTGTCAATGTAATAAAGTTGTGAAACCCCCATATAAACACAAGTGCTCCATACAGTATAGTCACACATGAATAAATGTAATGAAAGCACACTGGGGGATGTCAGGGACAGTAAACAAATTTATAATATGTAATGAATGATGAATCAATCCCATACAGCAGATAGTCTATAAAATAAGCAATGCTAAGCATTGCACAGCTCTGCTTACCATGTGTAAGCATTGTGTAAATATGACTGCTAAGCAATGAGTAGCCCAGCTAAGTGGATTTGTCCATTGGTAATCAATGCTGAACATGCCCCTTTAAGCAATGCCAACCTTAGCTAAGCAGGTTTGCCCGTAGCTTAGCTTAGCTCAGTATATTCAAAACTGTCCAATCATGGCAAAGGGCAGGAAATCAGCTGTATTTAAACATAGCAGGTGGGAATACAGCTCATAACTGGTTGCAGCTTCCCACTATAGTCAGTATGGAAGGTATTGGCGAGGGCATGTGTTTCTGGGTGCAGTGCTGGGGCATACAGGAGTCCAAGGTCATGGTAGGACTCCTAGTGAATAACCATGACAAGAGGCTGCTGCAGGGTCAGTACAAGGGCTCCCAATATAAAGAAAAAGCCTGGGACTGTCTCGCCCATGATCTCACCAGTGCCACTGGTATCTCTCGGACTGGTGAGCAGGTCCAGCACCACTATGCCAACTTGAGGGAGAGGGAGCTCTTGGACAAGTGGGTCCAAGAAGCAAGGCAGAGGAGTGATGTCCCAGCAGTGTGTAACTATTTATATCAATAACTGTTTACCAAAGTTCAGCCTGTGTATGTGATGGATAGGTATGCCTAAATATGTCTCTGTTTCTCTTACAGCTGCAGTTGAGTGGGCTGTGAATCAGGAAGCCCATACCAGTAGGTTGCAAAGGCTGTGTTGCGAGGCTGGTGAGTAACAATCCTGCTTGTAGTAGTCATACCAAATAAATATAAAGTAGTAGAAAGTCACCTGGCAGTATAAAAACTGTGTATGGGTTGTACTGAATAAACCAGACAATATGACAGTAATAGTCCCATATAGGTGATATTTCAATAAAACCATAACTACCTGGCAATAAATTTCTAAATCCTGGACCGGTTGTGTTTACTCTGGTATTGTATGGCATTTAGTGTTGCAGTCTCTGAATAGTAATGTTATGTTAACCACTGTTACCCACACTGTGCTACATAAAAAATATGTCTAGGAATGTCTGTATAAGACTGCTGTAAGCACAAGGTCTGACTGTACAACCAAGAGAGACTTAGACATAAAACACTGAAAGAAGAGACAGCTCACACTGATGAAACTCAAATTGTTGTATTTTTAGCACACACAGCCATGATTCGAATCCTGGGAGTGGTAGTAAGCTGTTTGCATAATCATACGTTTGAACTGTACAGATTTTCGCAGAATGTCCAGATAATTGGCTCATATTTTTGGCCTGTTCCTCTGTCTCCCTGGCAAATCACTGGGATGATCCCAGAATTGTAGTCACTAAATTATGATATACATTTGATTTTCAGACCTCAAATCCTTCAGAAAATGTATATTAAACAAATATTGTTACTCTAGCAACTTTCCAAGTTTATAAGAGCAATATTCACAAAATTTACCTATTTGTACCCCATGTTGTCAAGCTTTGTCTAGAGTGTATGCATTAAGAGATTGAGAGGTATGTGCATAATATTAACTAGGAATCTGGGAATATGTGTAGAAACAGTCAGTTAGCGTTAGCAAACATTCCCCCTACAGGTCTTTCAGATAAGAAAACTGTAACTGCCTTTCAATACAGTTTAAAATCCTGGACTGGTAGTGTTTACTCTGGTATTGTATGGCCTGACATGTAGCATTCAGCAACATCTGATATCTGAATAGTACTGTTGTGTCAACCACTGTGTCTCACACTGTGCTATATAAAAAATATGTCTAGGAATGTCTGTATAAGACTGTTGTAATTACAAGGTCAGATTATACAACCAAGAGAGACTTACAAAGAAAACACTGAAGGAACAAACAGCGGTGTCTACATAGGTCACTCTGATGAAACAGAAATTGCTGTATTTTTAGCAGATACAGCCACGGTTCAAATCCTGGGAGTGATAGTAAGCTGTATGCATAATCACACCTTTCAGCTGTACAGATTTTTCCAGAATGTCCAGATATTTGGCTCATATCTTTGGTCTGTTCCTCTTTTTTCCTGGGAAAACAGTGGGATGATCTCAGGATTGTAGTCACCATATAATGACATACATTTGAGTGCCAGACTTCAAACCCTACAGAAAATGCATATTAAAACAAATCCTGTTACTCTAGCAACTGTCTAAAGGTTTATAAGAGCAATATTCAAAATTTGGCCCTATTTGTACCCCCATGTTGTTAAGCTTTGTCCTGATGTTGTGCATTAAGAGATTGAGAGTTATGTGCATAATTACAGCTAGGAATCTGGGAATATGTGTAGAAACAGTCAGGTAGTGTTAACAAACATTTCTTCCACAGGTCTACCAGGTAAGAGAGGTAGAATTTAGCTATAAGACAGTTGGAGTATACATTGTGTACAAACATACCACTGCCCAAACCAAGGTTCATAGATTCATAGGCAGGTACTAGGCTATTGGCCCTAGGGCCTATATAGGCCTAGCCAAAGAGGTACCCTAGCTTTCGCCACCAAAGAAAATTATTTATTTGTACCCATGTTGAGCAGAGCCACAGAGGTGATCCCCGGGGTGAATTTCCTATTTCCCATACAATCATCAAGATTTTTTTTGAAGAGTGCTAATGAGGAGCTTTGTTTGATATAGATAGGTAGTTTGTTCCAGAGTATGAGAAGTCTCTGCGACAGAAATCTATCTCTCTTGCATGTTCTGTTTATTGTGGTGACAAGGTTTAGGTCCCTAGAGCATGTAGTTCGGCGGGAATGGGATTTCTTTAAGTGGAGCATGTCCAACAGCTCAGGTCATAGGGTATTACAACAATACCTGTGGAGTAATCACTAGAGCAATGATCATTAAAGTTGTGAGTACTGTAAGGATATATAAGTTGTTAATTGACATCTTCCCCACCACCATATCTGCAACAATAATCTAAACACACAAATCAATGGGTATGTTTACATATCAAACCTACTGTTGGGACATATGTCCTATTGTTCAATAAATATTGAAATGCGTTTCTATTAATGTTCCATGTTGAAATACTATCATTGGTGGCCTGTTGCTATCATTGTAACCTGCATGCTGTTGTAATGGCCACTGTGGTTCCATATAAGCATGTGTTCTGTTTGCTATGCAACTGTTCCAAATCTGGTGTTTTAGGTTAATGGGAATAGCTATGCATGCTGTTATAACTAATCCTGGATTGTGTTGACTATTAATAACCCACATATGTTCTAAAACTACAACACCATAGGACGTTTGGGAAGGCCGGTCCCAGTGGACCCACCTCTCCCACCTCATCTGGCTGTGGCACTGGGCCCCAGCACATCTGATACCCACCTTGGGACCTCGTCATCCGTTGGTCCTGCACCACCTGTGAGTGGAACTGCCTCAGGAGTTGGGGCTTATCCCCACCCTGGGAGTGGGTGCAAACAGGATACTGTCACCCGAAGTCAGGTCCAGGGATTGGAGCGTAGCAAGCTCCAAAGGGAGTTTGGAGATCTGCTACACAAGCTTGAGGGCTGCATGATGCAATTAGATTGTCAGCCTACCCCTCCTGCTTAGCCCCCAGCACAGCCACCTTCGGGGTCATGAAGGTGCAGTGGTGACTGCCCATGGGTGGGGACCTCAGTCGCACTGTTTCCATTTGGGGCTCATGGGGTCCCAATTTCCAAACACCCCTCCCCATCTAAGGTGTTTACCACCACATGTGTCATATACCACCCCTGTATGCTGTCTTGTCTGTCTTCTGACCCAACCTACCTCCCCAAATATACCTACTATCCTTCCCCAACATCCCACTCTCACCTTAAAATAAAAGGGCAATCTGTTCCCAAAAGAAATTTTCGCCCCATACATAACTATCCATTTTGCACATGTCTCCACTGGACAGATGTAATCTGATCTAACTGGCTTCACAATGCATTATTGTTGTCCTCACCCCTCTCTCAGGGGTTTGAGTGTCCAAATATATCTCCAAATTCAGTATATATGCACCGCTGATGCTGTAGAAGAAATGGACAGCTATGGACCTTCCCTACACCCGTCTTGCACATCTCTAGCTACTTTCCCTATTGTCTTTCCCTCTTTGTGCCCCCTTTTTCACCACTTTCCTATCACCCCTTTTTTCTTTTCTTTTAAAGAAATAAGCACTGGGGTAAGCAGGAGTAAGCTCTTTAAGCAGCAGTAAGCAGGATTAAGCCTGTTTGCGTGGTGTTAAGCAATGCCTACAGAGATTAAGCACTTTTAAAGCTAGCTGTTTGTAAGCATATTTAACCAGCAGTTAGCATTGCTTACCATCACGCAAACCCATGCAAACTGCTTAAAAGTCCCTTAATCACTCTGTATCCAACAGCCCTTGTTCTGCCCAGAAACAAAGTAATCAGCCCTTGCAAGTCTCAAACCGAGGACCTTGCACACCATAGCCACAGCAAGTTACCACCAAGCCATCTGAACTATAGATATGTGTGATGTTTTTCAAACATATCATACAGCACAGTCATTCAACAGTAGGGAAAATGTGTATATATATATATATATATATATATATATATATATATATATATATATATATATATATATATATATATATATATATATATATATATATATATATGCATAGTGCATTTGGACATCGGATCCACACTCTGAACCTCTCACTGCAAAACATCTGACCAAAAGCACTGTAAATGGGGGTGAAGGGGTCCAAAATAGGGATCTCTTGTAATTATTGCCATTATCCCTTCCTCCACAGCTGAACTGTTCTGCCTTGCAAAAAAATAAAGCATCAGATGTGGACAAAGCCTAGCATTAGGGGGATATCTAGGGACAGATCGTAGATATGTCTATTACAAACTTATGAAGTTTGTGCATGATACATTTCACATTACCATGACTGTTCTGAAGGTGATGTGGTCTGAAACTCATGTGTCTGTCATGACTTCTTTACTTCCACCTTCAGCTATTTGCCAGACTAATATAGAAGTTTGGAGGAACAGAACAAACACTATGATGGCTTAAATTTTGACATTCTGTGCAGATCTGCACAGTTGACAGACATGGCCCACTGCAGACTGAGTCAGATGTGATGTCCATAGCATTTGTTCAGCAGGACATCATTGCAGCAAGTATTGATAGCACATATACATCTTTCATAATCATCTATCCCATTATTACAGACCACATACTACATTCAGTTACATGCTTACATGTTTCACATACCTGATTTATCTTCAGGTTCCTTCTGTGTACAGGAGATGTCTTCCTGTTTCTTATTTCGAGGTTCTCTTTATGTTTTTTATTTGATGTGTGCATGTCTCTCTCTCTCTCTCTCTCTCTCTTTTCCTACTACTGAAATCGAGCTTGTTTGAGTAGGTTGAGGCATGGCTTTTGTAGGTGATGCTCATGTTCAGGTGATGGCCTCTGCACCAATTGCTGTTCCCCACTTGCTAATTGCATGCAGACAGCTGTGTAGGTCTGCCAATAGCCAATGTCATAGCAACCCACTACTATAAATAACTACATCATGTGGGCATTGTCCCTTTACCTTACCTGTATGGAAGACATCCTTCCTGTGTATGGGCAGCGGTGTTACCGACCTCAGGTAGCAATACCTCTTACAACAGGACTTGTGGACACAGGCCATCTACATGTTTGTATAAGGTTCCAGACCTTGGGATAGTGTGTGAGTATTGCTGTTATATGCATTGAATACTGCTAGTTTTACAGGGTTTGTGTGTACATGCCAGTTTTGCATGGAATGCAGTCTGTCTGTATAGCTCTCAACTGTGGGCCTATCCATATGATGGCCAGAAGTTTGGCTGTTATGTTTTGTCTGTTCCCCACACAGGTCTTGCCCCTGACATATCAGTGGCATTCTCTCCGTTGATTGCAATCAGTACATGGCAGCATCCATTTGTGTTTCTGACTTCATATTCCTGAGTAAGGGTATGGTGCAACCAGTCTTGTAACACCAGCAACTTTCACAGTGTATAACAGCAATATTTCAAATATGGCCCTGTGTTTCAGCCTCTATCCTCCCACTATATACCAGGCTTTGCCCAGATGTCATGCAGTAAGAGGTTGATAGGTAATGGTCTATCATTATTTAGTGCTAACATTCCTGCTATCATTCCAGTGACATTGTGGACTCCCACACAAATTGTTTTTCATATATATGAGGGCGACAGCTAGACAAAATATGTGTGAGCCTGTACAGTCTGGAGGTCAGTGCATGGAAAACACTGTTATATGCCCTTGTAAGATATTTTATGGGGGAGGGGTAGTAAATGTTTTTAACCTAGGCTGTTACAACATGTGAGGGATATCAGTAATAAGAAACATTAAGGTATATGGCTGTACATTTTCATATGTTTCACCATGGGGACAGTGATGGGCTAGAGCTTGCTATCTTGCACACAGTTTTGTTTGTCAGTGTGATAGTGACATTTTAAGTTAAGCATTGTTATGTAATGGATACATTTACACTGTGACAACTGATAATTTCCCCTAGGGGTTGAGTACAGAGTGTAATTGGAGGCTGTTGAACTACATCTATATATAAGTGTTGATTGATTCTTATCTTCAAGACAATTGTGTTTTTACTGTTGTACTACTTGAAGGCTTTAGCCTAGACAGCAAAGTATGTTATGTTTTGCAGATTAATGTATCATATGTTTTCTTTGAGAGTTGCATTAATCAGTTATTATGTATTTCAAACACCTAAATGCTAAGCATTTCTATGTATGCAAACTGTGTGTGTATATGTTTCATGCAATAATTCTCATTTGTTTGATATGCTGTGCACCCTCTATACATACTCTCCTTATATATATATATATATATATATATATATATATATATATATATATATATATATATATATATATATATATATATATATATATATATATATATATATATATATATATATTGTGTGTGTGTGTGTGTGTGTGTGTGTGTGTGTGTGTGTGTGTGTGTGTGTGTGTGTGTAGAATGTTTAGTGCTTCCACATTGTACATTCCCTATGGTAGACTGACTCTTCTGCATATGTTCTGACATCTTAAGCTGAGATGTGTTGCAAGGCAGGATAGGCATGGTGAGCCACAGGCAGAGTTGTCAGGGGATGAAGCTGTGCCATCGGTTGGCATGCCACTTTTATCCACCCCATTCCCGCACACAGTCACAATGCCCATACATACCCCATCACCAGTGGCCATAGATGAGGGTCAGTTGATAGGTGGTGGCATGAGACAGGACAGTGTGGGGACTATGGCAAGTGTCTCTGTACACAGCAGCTATAGCCAGATGACCGGTGAGGTACCACACAGGCAGATGTACAGGGGTGCTCATAGGAAGGTTGCTGGCCATCATGCACCTGGCAAAAGTGCCACAGCAGATGTCACCAGATGCATGTTTTGGGCCATCATGGAGGCACAGGCATGTATGGAACATTACATCAGACAGAGTTTGAGGCTCCAGAGGGCTACTCATTCTGCTGTACTTGACAACATCCATGATCTTGGAGGTGCCCACAGTTATTTTGCAGAGGTCCTGGATAGACAGTTGGGTGAGATGTTGGGAATCCTTGACCATGTGGTGTCTGTGTTACAGCATTTGGTGGGAGTAGGGAATCAGCCACGTGGACGTAGGTCAGCAACACCAACAGGTGGAGGTCTACATGGACGTGCAACAACTCACGGCCGCTCCTGTAGTGGCAGTACCAGCACCAGCACTGCAGGGGGTACTGTCCATACCACAATGCAGCAGGCCATGTGCACATGGTCCTGGCTGGTCCCAGCAGGCATGCGGATCCAGCAGACAATTTTCATCATCAGGGGAGAGTAGCACATCTGGGCTTCTGCCTGGTAGTAGCCGTGGAACTCCTGGCAGGTACAGTTCCCGTGTCCATGGCTGGACACAGTGAACTGTACACCCTGCCATGTATGGTCTGCAGCTGTCCAATAAACTCCTGTATAGGCAGCCACATGGCAGAATTGTGTGCATACACACACACACACACACACACACACACACACACACACACACACACACACACACACACACACACACAGCTAGGGCACCTCCATGCCTACACACACCACATCTGCACATCTCATTTGATAGAGAACCCCTTAACACACAAACACATGATGTCAACCAAATGGCTCAGCCTAGGACTCTGGCAAACCCACAACACACTGTGCATATGATGATACCTGTGCCACATCGCTGTCATCCATACCATCAATGCAGGGACATACTAATATGATTCTGATGCACAGGCTGAATGCACTAAGGTTTAGCAATGTAATGCTGTTTAACATGTTTTCAGCTTGAATGTTTGATGCTTATACATCAGGGTGTGTAGCTGTCCAGCCATGTTGCATTATAGCTGTTATTAACACTAACTGATTGTGGTCTCCATAATTTATTCTGTTTGTGTTGTAGGTGTCTACGTATCAGCAGGATGTTGGTCTGCTGTCCTTTCCTACAAGGGGAATGGCACTGTGGTGACACATTGACTGTGTCATATCCCAAGTACAGCTGAACACAAGTAACAGGTCTGTATAACAGTTACTGCATGTGCCACATGGCTGATAGGTCTGAGGGGTGTATACAGGTGAGTGCATGGTGGCTGATATCAGCAGCTCTTCTACAGTGGACAATATTAAATGTACTGGGTGGCACACACCAAATGTTTGTGAATAACACAAACACACATAGATGCTTTGGTGTTGGTGCAACACACAGAGAATACTGTACACCTCAATGTACTTCATTTTGCAGTGAACTCATTCTGGCCTATGTAATTCCACCAAGACCAAATAGCCAAAACATCACATCAGTAAATAATCAGTCTGCCAGTTTAATGTCATATACTCGCAGGGTATATGTCCTCTTCTCCAATGTAGGGCAATCCTGGAGTTGGTAAACATAGGTGTGCTTGTGTGGGTGGCACAGCCTCCCACTTTGGGGAGTGTGGAGTGCATAGAGCCACAGATAGTGTGATTAACAACTACTTAACCTGTTAATATAAACTGTACAGTATAACAGCACACTAAGTGGGGGTTATGCACAACAATAACCCCAATGTGGGTGGCTGTGCCCACAACAACCACACCCAACTATATATACCAACTCCAGTATCGCTGTACAGCTGTACAATGGGGAAGAGGGCATTTACACATCCACTACTAGTTTTGATGGAATGAATTTCCACAAGACGATTGCTTTGAAATGTTAACTTTTGTCAGTTAGTTCTCATACAAATGATCTCCTGGGACATATATTTTCTGCAAACTGAAGTAGATCCTTTCACATACACACACTATTACTTGGAAACACTGAGAGTGGAACCCCTACCTAGGTACCTATTGCTACTAATGTGTTTGGCTTTAATTGCACACACCACAGAGCTTTTAGGATGAGGTGTGTCCCGACTTTCTTGTTAGGTGAAGAACATCGCCAGGCCTTGTACAGTATGGTAATGGGGGATGTACTGGATGCTAATGAACAATACATAGTATGACATACTGTCATATACACATTGACAAATACATACAGTCATAGACACATTTGACAGACCTGGGTTTAGCAGTGCTAACTACCTTGTCAGTGAGTCCATACTGTTATGGAGTTTTTTCACACAGCACATGCATCATTGGGCTGGATAGTGTAATCAATTACTTGTATGGTTAATGGTGACAGTGGTCCTCATACAGTGGACCTTGGGACATGTACTGGGGGTACCATGGTGTAAAGACAGTATACCCAGCACCCACACCCCACATTAGATATTGTACTCACTGAAACCCATGATAATGCTCTGACATACCCACGATCACACATTGACCAGGACTGCAATACAAACACTTGTCTATGTAATCAGTACTACTACAGGTATATCCATTTATTGCACATGGCACAGCGATAGTAGAGTGAGGGTTTTTCATGGTCTCCTAATGCCAGCAACATCACCATCCCTTATAATGTATGGGAAGGTTTATCGTATTTGGAGAATGTGGTCGCAGAATGCTGTATCCTAAAAATATGCACACTCACACACACACATGCACACACACACACACACACACACACACACACACACACACACACACACACACACACACACACACACACACACACACACACTCACATTTGCCAGGACTCGCTTATCTACCCATTTGTAGAACAGTGTTATGCTGGTACTGTAAGCTCCAGGTAGGTCATAAGGTGAAGACTGTAACAAGGTACATTTAATGTCAATTAAAGCAGCAGTCATTTCTAAGTATAGCAATGGAGGGTGTAGTGGGTGAGAAGGCCCTCAGAGTATTTTCAACTACAAGTTTACAAACACACAGACATTGTTATTTTCAGTAATGCACACTGACGCATTTGTCAGTACTGAGGTCCATAGATTCAGGTTTTCCTAGATGTGTACCAGGCTAATGTCCATGGAGAGATGAGAAGAGTAGGGTAAGTGGGTACACTGGTAGCATGCCACCTGACATTTGTCAGCAGGCTATCTATCAACTGATGCCACTTGAGTGATCCCCAGGGTGACAGTTAAATTCAACATCCAATCATCTGGTTTTCTCTTGCATAGAGCCAGTGAGGTTCTCCAATTGACATGTATTCAACATATATTGCATAACATGGCCAGTGTCTGAGTTAGAGACCTATACCAAAGCATGTTCTGTTGATTGTGGTAGTCTGGTTGAGGTATCCATGGCATGTGGTGCATACAGGGTTAGGTTTCCTAGCTGTGGCATTCATAACACAGCTGGGCAGTCAGTATCAGTCAATCAGAGATTGCTTGTAAGCAGCCAAGATGGATACCTGACATCTGCACATATGTACAGAGGACAGACAGAAATTAGCTAGCCAACAGGTTATGCATTAGGATGAATATTTTGAAAGTTAGACGTCTGACACTGATAGGTATGCCATTACTACATGTCAGCAGTCCTCAATGACATGTCCTAAACACATAGTAGTCTACAGTTAATATCAACATATCAGATCAATATCCAATAGGAGATACTTAAAACATAAAGCTCATACACCAAGAACATGATAGTCAGTACTCAGAGTCCAGTTTTGCATGCAGGGATGTATGGTTCCAGTACTACAATCTGCAATCTACTCTTACTTGGAAAAGAACTGTTAAAAGTAGTAACATAATGATACTGTACATGCAAGTGTGACTGGATATAACCTGGATTACTACCCATGTATGAAACACATACAAACAGAAAAGATTGTGGTACTAGCCATGTATATTCAGGTGTCCCATACAGTATACTCACACCCCTTGCTGCTGTAATGACAGCACAAAATAGCATGTTATGTACATGGGATTAAATACACTTATTAAAGATGTCATAACCCTGCTATTTTATCAGACTGGAATGTGATCACTGGTTACCAGGGCTGAGCTATGCTTAGCAGTTGTAAGCATTGCTTAAATGTAAATGCTAAGCACATTTGCGCACTGTTAAGCGAAGCCAGCATGGTGTAAATGCCTGTTCATTTAACCGTACATTATCACCGGTTACTATCGAGCAAACCCATGCAAACACGTTTAAAGCTGCTTAAAACTACCTTAACTACTCTGTATCCAACAGTCCTTGTTCTGTCTAACAACAAAATAAACAGCCCTTGCAGGTCTTGAACCCAGGACTGTATACACTATAGTTACAGCAGTTAACCACTAAGCCACCTGAGCTGTAAAGATGTCTGTTGTTTTTCAAATATATCATTCAGTACACATACTGAATAGTAATCAACAACTGCTTAGACTACTACAATTGTTTAGTACTTGCAAGTGAAAATGGTGTTGAATCAGTCATGTTCTTATATGTAAATATACACATATCAGATTAATATGGTGGACTACATCTGAGAAGGTATATACAACATTCATGTTTACACATTTATTTATTTTATTTTTATTTATTTTACATTTGTTGACCGGGAATGTCCGACTAGGTTCCAGAGCTGCTGTTTTTCAGCCCGGGGAGGGGATGACCATGTGCATGGATGTGGAATATATATATAAAGGATATATATATGTTTATACATATATGTGTGTGTGTGTGTGTGTGTGTGTGTGTGTGTATATATATATATATATATATATATATATATATATATATATATATATATATATATATTCACACACACTGTCTATCTATCTATTTATCTATCTATCTATCTATCTATCTATCTATCTATCTATCTATTTGTATCTCTCTCTCTCTCTCTCTCTCTCTCTATATATATATATATATATATATTTATATATATATATATATATATATATATATACACACACACACACACACACATATATATATATATATATATATATATATATATATATATATATATATATATATATATATATATATATATGTGTAACATATGCCCATGACATGTTCATAGTGGCCAATTATCCCTTGTGAGACTCAAACCTGCTGCTTGTGTTGTTGGTGGGCAAACACCTTACCAATTAGGCCACCCTCCCAGTCATACCTCAGCACCATAACTCTCAACCTGTTAGTGCAAGGGGACATAATGTATGTATTGCAGTTATACATGTAGAATGTTGTTACTGTGACAGGGATCACCATATATGTTGTGAAGGAAAGCTCTTCTGAAACTGACATGTATGCCATAAGTTACTGACATACATCATAAAATCATCATAGTGAAGCACCACACAAATCACAGTAATGATCCTCCTATGGAATACAGAAGCAATATGAGCAATAAACATGGACAGTCTGAAACAAGCTGATCAGTCAGGAGGTATGCACATAATGCCTTAGTGCAAGAAATGTGGAACAAGCCTGACAAAGGGCAAGTTTAAAGCCATGAAAATGGAGATATATCAGAAATACTGGACTATATAAGCTCACAAAATTGATGCATTTACACCCTCCTGTCTGTCCTAACACATATTAACTGGAGGAGGAGAGATCCCAAGCCACATACTTCACACTAGTTAGTGACATACATGTTCACACCAGCCCACTGCTTTGTCAGAAATACACAACACATATGGTGGCCAGGCAACAGTACATCTGACAAATATCTGGACATAACATCACTCTAGGGTAAATAAACTGCACTGGTAGGCATGTCACCAAGCACTGCCTACACTACAGGCAGACTGCCACAACACTAATCAAATTTACCTATGGGGGAATACACATGTAATTACAAATATAGCAGGCACTACAGATGTGTAACCGCATGGAGTAACAGACACCAGTGTGAAAGTCCATACCCACAACCAATCCCAGCACAGTCACAGTCACATAATGGTAAGCCTAAGTAATAGTACATTCTATGGCCTGTGTGAACAAAAGTCATCATCATGTTTGCCACTCACACACTAACCCTACATATAATGGCCCAATTCACATTGTAGTCTGATGCCTGACTGTGGTCTGGCCCTACAAACATATAGACTGATAGAGTATCAAAA
The DNA here is from genome assembly GCF_019279795.1 of Protopterus annectens. NCBI lineage: Eukaryota > Metazoa > Chordata > Ceratodontiformes > Protopteridae > Protopterus > Protopterus annectens. The sequence continues at coordinate 1,353,170,137 of NC_056744.1, read as the reverse complement.
ACTGAAACAGCATGCAACGTCAGATAGAACAGGACCAAGAACACTGACATCTACCCCAGTCTGTACACAGACCAAATAACATAATCACAATACACTGCTACATAATACAGACACTCTGTCAACAATTACCATAAGTACACAGATCTCACTACTGTACACATTACAACAGAATGTCCAGGTTTTGTCCTCAAATATCAGGCATTACATGTCTGGCAGTCTGATATATCACTGGCTTGATATCCACCTCTTACTGCATGACATATGAACAAAGAGTGACAGCCTTGGGGGAACAGAGGCACATACACAGGGCAAATATTGACATATTGCAGTTATAAACTGAGAACATTGCTGGTGTAACAGGGTTTGTTATGACATATCTCTTCTGAGGTATATGAAGTCAATAACACACATGGATGTTACCATTTCCTTAGTACAGTCATCAGAGTATGCTACTGCATTTATGAAGACATAATATGTGTGAGTAACACACCAAATCTCAAGCTCCAAACTCTGGCTAGTCTGCAGAAAGTCCTACAGGTGAGAGTTTTCTCAACCACATAACACTGTTATGCTAGACTTTAAATCACACAGAACAGCCATATCCACACAAACCCTGTTAAACCAACATTACTTCAAATGTAGAACAGCAATATTCACATTCTGGCCCTATGTCTGGAACACCCCCTCCAGTTTTTTGGCCTGTCTCCACAGTGTTTGTTGTAAGAGATATTTCCAACTACCATCTGTGATGCTGTTTGTCACACACCTACATGAAGTCCTGCCCACAGTGAGGGAGAAGGGCCAGTACCCACTTGCACTGCTTACTTATACGAGTGTGTTTCCATGCAATTGGCTATAGGAATGATACCACATGTGTTCCACATGCAATTAGCAAGTGGAGGACTCCAATTCATGCACAGGCAATCAGGCAATCATGAGTATTACCTACCAAAGCAAGCTGCTGTTTTTGCAAAACAAATGCATTTTTCCACATCTACCAGAGAGGGGGAGAGAGAGAGAGAGAGAGAGAGAGAGACAGAGAGACAGAGAGACAGAGAGAAAGAAAGGAAGCGATAAAGAGCCAAGCGTGTTTGTGTATGATCTGTGAGTAGAGAGAGGTCTTTGGATATTATAATGGTTGCCCATATATAAATGTATGGCTGTGTATTGTCTACAACAACCTCTATGGTGTTTGACAAATGTTGGCCTTCTAATGTGACATTGGGACATATGGGTCCTCAATATGAAAATGTAGCAAAACCCACACTGCAATGGATCCTGTTATTTAATGGAGTCTGTTATTTACATCAATACCCACATCACCTACACAGGATACTGATGACCCTCCCACACACACACACACACACACACACACACACTTGGCAGTACTGAGTTTCAAAACCCTACCTAGTTATGTACTGGTGCTACGTAGTTATTGCGAGCACCATGGCGGATATATGTTGAAGAGATGCCCAAATGTATCTTTAAAGGTGAGTGACATCAGCTGCAGTGCTAAAGCAGAGGTCAGGGAAGTGCAGTAAGTGTGAATGACCACAAAATCAGGTGTCAACAAAAACTCACACACAAACATATACATTTTCACAGTTGCCAGGACCAGGATTAGAACTCCTACCTAATTAGTTTGCTGCACTATAGTACAATGCAGTTCTCATAAGCGCCACTGCAATTATATGTTGGACAACTGTCCAAAGGTATCTTTGAATGTGAGTGACATCAGCTGCAGTGCTAAAGGAGGGGTATGGGAAGTGCAGTAAGTGTGAATGATCACAAAAGCAGGTGTTAGTAAAGACTCACACACTCAAACACACACATTTTCAGAGTTGTCAGAACCAGGATTAGAAATCCTACCTAACTAGCTTGTTATACTAAGGTATTATGCAGTTATTGCATGCACCACAACAGTTATATGTTGGAGAACTGTGCATAGGTATCTTTGAAGGTGGGTGGCATCAGCTGCAGTGCTAAAGGAGGGGTGATGGAAGTGGAGTAAGTGTGAATGACCACAAAAGTAGGTGTCAGCAAAGACTCACACACAAATGCACACATTTTCTTAGTTGCTAGAACCAGCATTAGAACTACTATCTAACTAGTTTGTTACACTACAGCATTATGCAGGTATCACAAGCACCATGGCAGTTATATGTTGGAGAGCTGTCCAAAGGTATCTTTGAAGGTGAGTGACATCAGCTGCAGTGCTAAAGGAAGGGTGAGGGAAGTGCATTAAGTGCGAATGACCACAAAAGCTGGTGTCAACAAAGACTCACTCACTCTCACACATGAACACACACATTTTCACAGTGGCCAGAACCAGGATTAGAACTCCTACCTAACAAATTTTCTACATGTGCTATCCCTAACAGAACCAAGATGCTGTCCTCCAAAAAAAAGGAAACCAATCAGGTTGTCCCCTGCCATAAACAAACTACAACAGAAGAAAGAAACTGCTGCAAAAAAGAGTAACATACCATAATTGGAGGAACTCCCTGGTCAGCCTCAGTAAGAAGGTGAAATCCCTTACAAAATCCTCCAAAGCTAGTTACAAAAACAAAATCACCACTGTTTCTAAAGACAACCACAAACATTCTATAGCTATGTCAAGAATCTCAATGGCAACATTCAGATCTGCTCTGAGTTACAGCACAATGGCATTAAATATACAGAACCAAATGATATTGCCAACATCCTGGCAGATAGGTTCAGTGCTAAATTTACCCCTCTCACCCCCCTAAAGGGCCCATCTTTATACTGAAAGAATGAAAAGTTCCTGTAATCACAGCTGCACAGGTAAAAAACACACTTTCTAAAGCCAAGAACACAGCATCCATGGGACATGACAACATCCTATGCTGCGTTCTACACAAACTACAGAACGAACTGGCACCCCACATAAGTACCATGTTCAATCATAGCCTCACCTCAGGCTTTGTGCCCACTGAATGACACACAATGATGGTTATCCCACTCCACAAAGTGGGATCCACCATGGACCCCGGGAACTACCGCCCCATTAGCCTGACAAGCCTGGTCTGCAAGGCCATGGAATGTATCATCATGGAACTTATAAACAAAGACATTGGCAAGCTCCAAACTCTGGACCCCACCCAGTTCAGGTTTGTAAAAGGAAGATCATGTCTCCTAAACCTAATAGACTTCTTTGAAGCAGTCACCAAAGCTGTAGATGAGGGTAAGGTGGTTCACACAGCCTATCTAGATCTCGCCAAGGCTTTTGGCACCATCCCCCACTTTGGAATTATAGATAAACTCACTAAACTAGGTATAAATCCCTATGTCACAAGATGGGTTGCCAACTGGCTCACTGACAGAGCCTTCACTGTGAAAGTAGCAGACTCCAAATCCAACTTCAGGCCAGTGACAAGTGGAGTACCACAGCATTCAGTCCTGGGTCCTTTCCTGTTTGGTATCTACTTTTCTGAAGTACAGGCTAACACAGAAGGTCTTTGGCTAATGAAGTTCACAGATGACTGCAAACTAGGAGCCATAATCTAAACTCCTAACTATGTGGACATCTTACAAAGGGGACTCAATGAGACAGATGCCTGGTGACAAAGCCATGGCCTCAAGTTCAGTGCTAAAAAGTGCATTCTCATCCCTTTTGGTAAAAACACTGTACCCATGAACTACCACATAGGCAGTAGTCTACCTAACACCGAAAGTGTGATAAGAGACATTAGGACACAGGTAGACAGCAATCTCTCCTTTGATAATCACATCGCCACAATAGTCAGGAAATACTTCTACACGGTACACCTCATCACAAGAGGTTTCTCATCCAGGCAAAAAGAGGTAATTGTTCCCCTCTACTCATCACTCATTAGACCCATTATAGAATACAATGCCCCTTTTTGGTATGTACCTCATAACACATCTACAACAACTGGAAAGGCTGCAGAAATACCTCACAAAGAGGATTACCGGCCTCAAACACATGCCCTACGCAGACTGTCTCAAACAACTCCAGCTTTACTCCATTGCATATCGCCTACTCATAGGTGATCTCTGCCTATCATACAAACCTATGTCAAACCCAGAGGTGTTGGACATGCTCCACTTAAAGAAATCCCAATCCCTCCAAGCTACATGCCCTAGGGACCTAAACCTTGTCACCACAATAAAATGAACATGCTGGAGGGATAGATTCCTGTCTCAGAGACTTTCCATACTCTGGAACAAACTACCTATCTATATCAAGCAAAGCTCCTCATTAGCACTCTTCAAGAAAAATCTTGATGATTGGATGGGAAATAGGAAATTCACCCTGGGGATCACTTCTGTGTCTCTGCTCAACAGGGGCACAGGAAAATAATTTTCTTGGGTGGTGAAAGTCAGGGAACCTTTTCGGCTCGGCTTATATAGACCCTAGGGCCAATAGCCTAGTAGCTACCTCTGAACATTATAGTATTTCGCAGTTATCACAAGCGCCACAGCGGTTATATGCTGGAAAGTTGTCCAAAGATATCTTTGAAGGTGAGTGACATCAGCTGCAGTGTTAAAGGAGGGGTGAAGGAAGTACAGTAAGCGTGAATGACAACAAAGACTCACACACTCTCACACACAACCACACACATTTTCACAGTTGCCATGGCCAGGATTAGAACTTCTACCTAAGTAGCTTGCTACACTACAGTATTACACAATTATCGCAAGTGCCATGGAGCTTATAGGACTGAGACTTAGCCAAAGGGTTATTTCAAGGTGACTGACATCACCAGGAGTGCTAACATGGTCAGTGGAAAGTGCAGTGTATGTGAATGGGCCATACATCATTCCTCTGGAAACACACACACACACACACACACACACACACACACACACACACACGCACGCACGCACGCACACACACACACACACACACACACACACACACACACACACACACACACACACACACACACACACACACACTCTCAGTCACACACAACTTTACATTTGACAGGACTGAGTATACAAATGTTACATGAATACTGGTTTTTACTATTGTGTTACACAGTTATCACCAGCACCACAGACTCTATAGGGCTGAGGGCTACCAAAAGGAATGTCTTCAGTGATTGACATCAACACATCATGAGATATCAGCCAGTTGGATGTGTAGTGGGTGGAACAGGCCTTATAATGGAATTGTTATCTGTCACTGTCTGTCTCTCTCTTCCCCACATCTCTGTGTGTGTATGTTTGACATATTATGGTGTGTTGGCCTTGGATATGTGTGAGTATTCCTATTCAATGTGTGTATGAAGCATAAATGGTGTATAATTTGGTGTGTGTGCACAGACATCTGCAAATGACAGATATGTATAGTCCACTGTGTTGTCAGACATGGGCTTCATTTCTCTAAGTATAGGAGCATGCCCAGTATGACCTTCTGTATTGAGTGTGTGAATCCATTCCAGGTATGATTGTACTCCAGTCCAGGGTTTGGTGTACTCAACCTACAGATAGCAACCTGTTTCTGCAGGATATCTGTAGGTAGGTTGACAATGGGCGACAGATATGGGGATACTGTAACTATTACTGTCTGTGCTGCTTGTGTTACATAGTTGGTGTTAGCAGAGATATTCAGACATATGTACTGTTTTACACTGTGATGCATTATGTCATCAACTACTAACAGATATAATTATTTGCTCACAGTTATTTGCTGGGAAATGCAAGATGAATGAAGCTGGGTCTAGTATTGTGGTCCGCAGCCTACACATTCTTGCACACTTCTGCCATTCTGGAGGGGTAGCTACAGACACTTGCTGATGGGTCTGTGTAAATGGTTCAGCACCTTGGTAGTATGGTGGCTGAGGATCCCCTTGCTGTACATATATCAACTTAACAGAATGGCCATATCCTGCTGTGGCCATACCTCTTAGCTGTATAGATTCACCCAGGTTAACCAGAGGCAGGGCTCATATATCTGGTCAGTTCCCCTTCACATTGTAGTTTACAAGCAGGTTTGTCTCCACCCATTACTGGGTTTGCAGGCAGGGGTAGTATGGGCATACATCATAGTTTCAGACTTCACACACTCCATGATGTCCATGCATCTACACACCCCCAATCTGTTATTATGTCCTTGTCTTAACATTATGCAAGCAATATGTGGGAAGTATCCCTATAGTTGGTCCTTCATCCCAGTGGTATTTATGGATTAGCCCCCAGTTCATGCAGTAGTACATGGGGGGCATACTACTGGGATTTGTCAATATGGTCTTGCATTTGTGTTCTGTTGACTGTGTTAGTTTGCTATTTGGGACCCCATGAGATACATACATTGGCACTATGGGTAAGGCACAGGCCTTTGACAGAGGACTGCAAGCCATTTGGTTGTGATGCAGTCCATCTGTAGCAGGCCAGTGCATTCTGTCACTCCTACATTCCCAGGCTGCGGAACAGTGGATTCCCCTGGGGTGACAGGGTAAGTGTGCAAGGTTTTAATGGCAATAGTTCCTGTACATATTGACCCATTGGTCCAGATGCATGCAGGGTGCTGCTTACAGCTAGGGACACACCTGCATAGGACACCTCTTCAGCATGCTGTATTCTGTGGGTATTCTCATACAGAAGTGGGGTCATACTGTATTCATTCCCAACATCAAGGATATGACCTGTGATAAACCTGTGGCTGATGGTGGGGTGAGCTGAGTGCATGTGTGATATGGAAGCAACTTGCAGCTGACTCACAGATATACCTGGGACATTCCCCTTATGCTGCCTTTTGCAGGGACATAGGCAGTCTCTCATTACTTCATAACTGTGCCTTTTGTGGTCTGCCAGTGATTGTCCAGACTACATCAGTATTCCATACTACACAAACAACAAATGTGCTACTAATCTGTTTGTACAATTCCAAAGCTGTGTGCAGTTGACAGTTCCTATTTATGAACTCTGTCTAGGATACTTCCACCTGTCTACTGTGTGTATGTATGGGCCCACATTCATGGCATGTCCATCTTTCAGACAGTGACAGATATTGACATCTGGACAGTGAGTATGGATGACTGCTGACATGGGTATTGCTGAGAAGTATTGTGGTTGGCAATGCAGTTATCAGAACATGGCCCTGTCATCCACAGTACTGCCCATTGGCCACCGAGATACAGCCCTCCATGCCTACATGCTGACCACTTCTACACAATATTGAACACGTGACAACCTTACACATGGAACGCTGTATATTGTACACATGCAACAATCTAACCTGTAGATTGGGCTAGCTCGAGTAATCTGTGCTCCACTGTTATTACACACTTACATGTTACTACATTTCTACATGGGATTGTGGGGGGGCACACGTGATGACTTTAAATATTTGCTATGACTGTACTGGTATTTCAGGTACTCAGTTGGTTTCCATTTCATTTTGTATTCTGACCTATCATGTAGACTGGAGGCATATCAGTAGTGTACAGATCTTAGGTTTTATTGACCTACATTTCAGTTTCAGACTTCTTACCCTTCAGAACTGACCTACAACTGCCAAACCTGTTGTAGTCTGTCTGTGTAGGTCTGGAGGGGGGCTGTTAACCATTGCCATCAATTGGAGGCCTTAGCCTAGCCTTTCTTTATGGTCATCTACACCTGTCCTGCTGGCTGAGGCTGGTGGTGGGTATGTGAGCCACACTGACAAGCATGTGTGTGTTCTATGGACACACATTTGGGCCACCACATGTACTGCAGTGAGATTTGTCACCTTGTCTAGTACTGCCTAGTATGTTGACAGCAGTACTTGTTATGGATTTCATGCTGACCATATAGGTGTACACTATCTGCTGCCATCCCATTCAGCCACCTGATTCCCTGGCATGCTCACGTCCATACCATAGATACAACTATCAGAACATACTACTCCATTTAGCAATTGATAGGAAGACTGACTTACCTTATGGCTGTGCCAGTATTGAGGATGTTTCTGGAGGGCTGACTATGTCGGATGCATATAGTACACTCCCTATACATGGTAAAGCACAGGTAGTGTCATGTTTGGTATCCCTTTTACTGTATGTGCGAGTCAGAGACAGGTGTCATTGCCTTGGTCCCTATCATGTCAGTGTATGTGCTATGCGTTATCTCTTTGCCAAGGCCTGGGCATACTGGGTATGCCTCCTTCTGTCTACATGGTTAGGCTCAGGTAGTTCCTCCATGGAGTCCCTCTGTGCCTGTGATGGCCTTGGCAATGGTGGGGGCCTGTGTGGCCTTGCCCCATGCTGTTCCTGCTGCAGCTGTTTCTGCAGGATCATATTGCGTAGGATGGCACATGCTATGACCATTTGTGTACATGTAGCTGCAGAGTACTGCAAGGCTCCACCGGATATGTCCAGGCAGTGGAACCGTGACTTCAGCATCCCAAACACACACTCTATTATAATTCTGGTCTGTGTGTCTGCCTCATTATGGAGTTCTTGTTTGGGTGTGTGTGCATTTCTGAGGGGTATCATCAGCCATGGTTCCAGCACGTAACCAGCATCCCGCAGTAGGTGGCCATATGGGATGTCCACACTGCCAAATGACTGGTACAGATGTGTCATATGCCAGATGTGAGAGTCATGATAGCTTCCAAGGCTGCCAGCACACACATTCAAGATAATGCCCAGGGCATCGCACATGACCTAGCAGTTGATGGAGGAGAAGCCCTTGTGGTTTATGTAGACCCTACCCCGCTCACTAGGTGGTGCTTTGATGTGTATGTGCATGCAGTCTATAGCACCCACTACCTCAGGGTATTCTGCTATTTGGTGAAAGAGATGTATATTGCTGATCAATGCTTCACAGGTGTTGAGGAAATATATGTGCTCACTGGCATGTACTGACATGGCATCCAGGATCTGGTGGAGAACCCTGGATGCTCATGCCTGTGAGATCCCCATGATATCCCCAGTTGGCTTTGGAAGGTACCTGTGGCTAGTATTCTTAAGCCTACACATACCTTGGTATCCACTGGGATGGGTTCCCCTCTGTTGGTTCTGTGTGTGAGGCGTGGCCGGCACAGTTCAACAATTTGCTATAGAATGTCCCTGTCCACCCTATAGTGCTCTACTATCTCCAGCTCATGTAGCCCCTGGTAGGTTACCCTGGGTCTGTACACTCTTCTCCTTCTCCTCACTGTGGGTTGGTCATCAGCATTCACATCCTCACCACCCTCAGCCTCTTGCACATATTGCTGTATGAGAGCAACAGCAGCCCCTAAATTTTGTTAGTTTTGTCAGGTAAAATTTCCCCATCTGTGTACACCGGTGGTGTAGAGTTTGTGGGAAAAGTCAGACTGGAAGGTGTTTACATAGTTTATAGTAGTGTGCTAGACTGTTCCATGTGTAATTGGCTGATTCAGATACATTTCATCTGCCAGCTATGCTAGTTCCCCTTGATTGCCTTCCTACTGCTGTTTTCCCTTCCTATTGCCTTCCTGATTATCGAATACTGGCTGTATAAAGCTAATATTTATCAACCTGGCTTTAACACCTTTTTGATTAATCTTACCGTACATGTGCTTACAAAAAATGTGTTTTTCTATGATAAGGAATGATACCTACAGATTAAGGGAACTGCTATGGGGGCATCCTTTGCCCCCATCTATGCCAGTTTATTCATGGCACATATTGAAGAAATCTTGATTTATGATGATACCCATAATTTGTTTTTGCCAGAAATTGACATCTGGCGGAGGCATTTGGATGATTGCTGGATGGTGTGGAGATCTGATATTGAATATCTCAATGAGTTTATGGAATATCTAAATGATAATAAATGGGGAATTCATTTCACAATTACTTATGATCGAGACCGCATCACCTTTCTGGATGATTTCCAGAAAAGATGATAATACCTTGAACACTGAGGTATATAGGAAGTTCCCACAATATAACACCATACTCCACGCCTCCAGCTATCATCCAAAACATATTGCCAGGAACATTCCTAAATCACAGTTTATTAGAATTAGGTGCAATTGTTCGGATGAGGATAGTTTCAAACATCATTGCCAGGATTTACATGATGGATTCATCAATAGGCGTTATAGTTCGGGTTATGTCACTATGGCACAATATCATGCATTGGGTCTCACCAGACAGGACTTATTGACATACAAAGATAAACCTTTGTCTTCAAATATATTACGTTTTACTACTACTTTTGGTAGAAATACCAACAGGTTTATAGATATTGTAAATGACAATTGGAATATATTGAAGGCGGATGCTGTAATAAACACCTTGATTCCTAATGCTTTCTCATTTTCCTTCAGGAAAGGAAAAAACTTAGGGGCTCACTTTAATCACTATAAGCACCATTCTGATTCCATGTTACCTCAGCTTTATCAAACTACTATATTGGGTGATAAACTTACTGGCTGTTTTCCTTGCGGCCATTGTAATAATTGTAAATACATTCTGAAATCTAAAGAATTCACCAGCCGAAATAGTAGTACAGTTTATGACATAAAATTCTTTGCTAATTGTAACACGGATTGGGTTATATACATGGCAAGTTGCAGCTGTCAGTCATTTTATATCGGTCAGACCTCCCGTCCATTTAAGCTACGTATGTCAGAGCATTTGAGTGACATAAAATGTAAAAGACTAACTAATGCTTTATATAAACACACACTGAAACATCAGACAGCTAAATTTCATTTTATTATTATTGACAAGATTGTTGGGGATCGTACTCACAAATCTGGTTGGCACAATAAACTTAATATCAAAGAAAATAAATGGATTACTAAACTTGGTGCTCTGTTTAACCCAGGGCTTAATGAATATTTATGATGATGCTTTTTGTCAGCCAATCATGTTCATTTTCTCATTTACCTTTTATTATTTAAGACTTCTGGTATTTATTTCTGTTTTTTTGATAACACTGAAGAAGGCCAGGTTAAATCCAGACCGAAACCGGTCTGTTTGATGAAGTCTTAATACCATTAAATTCTATTATTACTCACAGTCAACCTGTTGCTGGCTATTTTTATTTTTTATTACATGTTACTGCAGTGCAACTTCCTCTGTGCAGGGGAGCTCTTTCCTGGTCCTGATTAAGCCCCAAGGCATGGCGCGCATACCCAGTGCTCAGATGTGAAGAGAGCTGCTATTTCCTGTTTTTTTTTTGGTTTAAAACCCAGTGCACGGCATGCACACCAATTTAGGCAATGTAAACACTGCTAGGCAGCCTCAGACACACCTCCTTCCTTAGCTGTGCTTAGCTAAGTGCAAACACAGACCACAGAGCCCCAATAAGCTTATAGCATGCATGACACTCCCCCTTATGAGGTCATCTACCTCTTATGCCTATACCATGGTGTTGCTGCACCTACATGGTTGGGTGCAAGCTAGCACTGAGACGAAATCTCTGATTCAGTATCAGTCCTCTCATTTGCATTAAATAGAATGCTAATTCATAGTTACCACACTCATGCTGAACCTTCCCCCTTAGTGACCCCTATTCCCTGGTATTTGTGTCTTATGCATGCCATTGACTATCCTGGCAAAATACTGATTTGGGTTTAAAAGCTTATTTCCAACTTTTTTCTTATTTTCGGGCCGATCCTGCTTGCGTACCACTGCTATATGCTTAAACAGCTGAAATCAGCCAAAAAAAAAAGTAAATTTTTTATAATTTTACAACTATTTCTCATGCCAGTGGCCATATATTTGGCCATTGGCATGTCTACTACATTGAATACATGCTTTCTTTGGAGCTGTCATGCCTCTGTTTTGTAATTTGAGGAAATGTATTCGGTTGGTAACCAATATATTTCTGCAGGTTACACTATTCCTGCACAGATGCCTGCCTGCTTCCTAGATTGCTAATTCACCTCATTTGCATGGTTTTCACCTCCAAATGGGGTAATTAGCATACAGCGATGGTGTCCATGCAGGAATAGTGTAGGAGCACTCGTGCATGTCCTGGGAGCTCGTTCCTGGATCGCTCGTCGGCCATATTACATGCAGCAGGTCTTGCACTATTCCTGCACTCCGAGCAGAGCTTGATGAATCTGGGCGCATAACTATTATGACTTAAAAACTATGCCTTGGATAATGCTCCACTAGGCTACCAGAATGATAAAGCAGTTTTTAAGTTTTGGCTAGTTTTTGCCTTGCCAAGGATTTGCTTTTCACAATAACTATTATGCCTGTAATATTTTGTAAACAGTTTACAATATCTCAGCAACCACTCAAGTTGCACACATACCGTAAGCAGCATTTTATTCAGCTAGCTGAGAGTTTTCATATGAGGCTAAGGAGTTCTGTCTCTGTTAACTGGTTGTTGAAATATTTAGAAAAATGTGAAAATTATATCTATATAAATGAATATAATAAAAACAACAGTTAATATCTCTTTAACTGCACTAGGCAGACATCAAATATTAATGCAGTTGAGTTTGCAATTGTGTAAGCTTTAACATGAAATATTTTAAAACCTTGTACATATCATGGTTTTGGAATTATTGATGCAAATATGAATAAGAAATATTTGATGCCTAGAAACGTCAGTTGGAGGTAATTGCAGATGCACCTGGAGGCGTCACTCAGATGTAATTAATTAAATTTATTGTCTCAATGTAAAACGACAGTTTAGTAGAGATTTTCACTTTCCTTTCCTTTGAGAAACTGTGAACACTACATCCTAACACCGATACTGCAAGAGCTCTTCCACAAGATTCAAGTCTCACAAGTTTTCACTGAGTTTCAAGGTTTTCAATGAATGTTGTCATTGCACAATATATGCAAATTTTCCATGAAGAACTTTGCTTTGTGTCAACTTCAGCTAGTCAAATAAATGCCTGACATGTGCTAGAAAGTGGATGAAACACCCCCCCACACACACACACAAAGGATTAGCTCTCGCACTCTAAGGACTACTTAATAAGTTGACCACTGTCTTTTCTCTTGACCAGTAGACCTGTATATGTCAGTACTTAGTCTCCCTAGCTGACAGGTTTCTGCATTTAGAAAATTAAAGATAACTTGTTCTACTTTGTGCCTCTTTGCTAATTGCTTTGTACTGGCTATAAACTAATTATTCTCTGTTATAATTTGACCTGAGGGTATAGCCTACTACCCTACCCCTAGTTTCACACTCTACTATTATACTTCCTACATACACATTTCACTTGTGATTCTTAGTCCTTAACGCTCCCCAAACAATCTTGCTACTATCATACAAACAGGTTTCTTTTTACCTAATTCTCAACTTTCATTTAATCGTTTAGCATCATTCCTAACTACCTGCAACCCTCCCATACTGTTATCTATTCTACATTATATGTTATACTTTTCTCCAATAAATCCAGACTTCTTTTTTTATCTACATCCTCATATTCTAGTCTTTTAAACTCCCCTACTCCTTACTTCCAGAGAAGATACCAGGACAACCTAACTCTCTTCCTTCATAGAAAATAATTATTTCCTACCTAACCTCTGCCAGCTTTTCAGACTTCAACACCATTAAATACCATTCTTCCCTGCAACTTCTTGTTTCCATCTTGAATCCTACTTCCCCACTACCTTCCATCAATACAATGCAGATCCTTTTACTTAATTATGCTACTCCCCAGCTTATCCTCAATTTTTCTCCTCCTACTGATCCATCTCTCATCCTACCATGACTCTATAATAGTTCTCAGCACCTCTCCAGCCCTGTCCCAACCACCTATTCATGCTTCTTCTTTACATTCTCCACACATTGCACCAAATCTATTTAATGATTCCCCTCACCTTTACTCCAAATATAGACTGATTAACTCAACGTCAACACAACCCAAAGCAAAAGTAGATGGGAAATTACTCTCCAAAAAAAATCCCCCATATAAACTAAAATCATTCTTGGTGGAGACATTCACCCTAATCCTGGCCCTACCTATCACAATGAACATCAAGACAATTCTCTTCTACATACTACTCTAACCCCACAATGGTTAACCCCAACCATTGCAATTTAAATTTTGCTGCCATAAATGTTAGAAGCATAAGAAATACAGCTGGGGAACTACATGCCTGAAGTACCCAACATAAGTCTAATATTCTTGCTGTAACTGAAAACTGGCTTAAACCTAGCATAAACAACTCGGAAATTATACCTTCCAGTTATAATATCATCTGTAATGACTGTGTGAAAAGGGAAGATGGTGTTAATTGCTTTAATAGTTCCCAACAACTACCCACATTTCAAATTATGTTTTACAAAGCCTACATTTGTGTGTTTTTCCTGCATGTTCAATGGACTTTGTAAACCAATGTGTACATAGTCCACTATCTTAGGCCACCAATATTAACCTTTCATCTTTTGGTTTAAATTCACCTCTCCTTAACCATTCCTGGATTTGATCTTGATCAACATGAAGTTGTTCAAGGAGTTTTCTACACTTGCAACTATATTTATGCATTTTCCACATTTCTTGTCTTCTCGTCTGATTCTTCATCTTATATTCTTTCTTTTGTTTTTTGGCACATTCAGTTGCTGCCTGACTTTATCTACTTCTGGTTTGATTTCTATTCCCCCTTGATGCCAATATGCTTCTGCTAGACTAAGCAGGGAAGTCATCTTAGATGTATTCTCTTCATCTTTCAAAACTTTCATTATGCTTGGGTCTTCTGAGCTCACCAGATATGTATGCAGTCCCATGATTGCCAATCTATACATGTAATCAATTTCAAGGAAATGCATACCTCTTTTGGAATGGAGGATATGTAATTCTGGTGTGCAGTGATTTTCATAAATTATTATTTTTTTATGAGAATGAAGCATCCATTTTGTTTTCCTGTCTAAGCTAGCCAACACTTTTTTTGGCCAGTCAATCATTACAAAACTGTAAGTTAGGACAGGAAGAGCAAATTGGTTTATAGCTTGAACTTTGTTCCTAGATGTCAACACTGTTTTCAGGATTAAAATCTTCTAAAATATTCCTTACTGAGTTTTATTTGCATTTGTTTATGTTTTATTGTTGATCCTTCATCAATCCCCATATATTTATACACTTCCTCTTGCTTAAGTTCTTTTATATCATATTCTTGTCCCAAACTGATGTTTTCTTAATGCTGCAGCTTTCCTGCTTTAAAGGTTGCTTTTGCACATTTATCAAGATCAACAGACATTCTTATTTCATCTGAAAAAGTTTTGCCTACTTGCAGTTTTAAATCACCTAAAAAAAGAAGATGAGAAGTCTTTATACTTTGTTGCTTCCTGGGAGCCAAATTATAGCCATGACCTAATCTGTTAAGCAGACAGCTTAATGGGTTAAGGGCAAGGCAAAAGAGAAGTGGTGACAGAGAGTCACCCTAGAATATCCCCTTTGAATTTTTATCCTGGAATAATAATTTGTCCTTTATCATGGCTTAACTGCAAAGTGGTTTGCCACTGCTCATGGCCGCTGTGATGCAGTTTATCAGTGTAAGGTGTATCTTATACTTTTTAAGCACTCTTTTATCCATGAATGTGGGATACTGTTAAATGCTTTTTGGTAGTCAATCTATGCCATACTTAGATTTGTCCACTTTTTACAGTTCTCCACTATGACTTTATTTAACAACAAATGATCCTTTGTTCCATATGACTTTCCTTTATTACTCCTTTGTTGTATTGTCATAACTGTGTTTTCTTCTAAATGACTATAAACTCTGTCAGCATTAATTCCAGTGTATAGTTTATACATCATCGGAAAGCAAGTTATTGGTCTATAGTTTGCAGGTTTGCTCATAAGCAGGAACATTGCTTGTCCTATTTTAGCCAGGCTGGTGCCTGTTTGGGGTGCACGTATAAATAATTCTTACTCATGGCTAAATCTTCATGCAAAAATGTTAAGAATTTTAGCCAGAAGTTAGGTACTGCATCTGGGCCTGGGGGTTTCCAATTAAGAGACTTTCTTAACTTTGTTTCAATCTCTCTGGCTGTTACTTCATCCCATTTCATATCCTCTACATTTGACCTTATTCTTTCTTTTACTTCTGTCCATTTAGCATCTTCGCTATGTTTCATAGGATCTTCATAAATATTTCTCCAAAATGTATCTATTTCTTCTTTTTTTGGTGGTCATTCAATTCCTTTTACTTTGTTTCCCAATTCTCTATAAAACATATTGGGTCATCAATAAATTACTTATTTTGTACTTTTCCTTTATATTTACCTTTGTATCTTCTAAGTTTGTCCTGTCTGTACTGATAGTTTTAATATATTATTTGCAATAGTACACAATAAATCCTGATTCATTATAATACTGCACATTGCTTTTATCATGTCTATCGTTCTGAGTATTTTTGTTGATCTGTTTCCTCTTCTATACTCTTCTAACAATGGCACTTCTTGCCTTAATTGTTTGATAGTTTTCCCTATTTGATACTTCCATGATAGCATTCAATTTCTCCAATCCTTTCCCTTACTACCCTGTATTCTTATGGCAGGACTTTATCATTTATTAATTTGGCTTTACAGTAGTGTATCCTATTTACTTCTGGTATATTGCATGAATCTCTATGTGCAGTCCCAATTACCGTGTTCATTTGTTTTATCAAACTTCCAACTTTTTGGGTTTTATTGACCTTCTGCAGTCTGTTTCTTTCATTGATCTTAATATGTCTGTCCATCTCTATTAAATAAAGCAATCCTTCTCTTAGATCATTTTCATCTAAACTGAAGACACATTCTTTGTTCTCCATTTCCTGTGGGTATTCTATAGACAATTCCAGAGCATCTTCCTGTGCCTCATTCTCATCAGTTTCACCCTGTGTCATCCATTGTTCTTTCATATGGGAACTCACTTATCTAATACTCCAGGACATTGACTATGTCAGAGTTGGCACAGTTGCCTGTTCTTTCACTTGCTGTATAGCTCCCATTGATCATTTGTTCTGGTTTCCTATGGGAGGCTCCAAAGTATCTTCATATGTCAACTGATTAGGTGCTTCATGCTCCACTGGTTTCTCCTTAATTTGGGTGCCCATTGTGCTATCATGTTGTGTTGTTATCTGAGTTAAATTTTCTACACTAAATCCTTCAGTTTGCAGGTAATCTATAACCTCAGTTTCTATTTCCTTAATTTCTTCATTATGAATCCTCTTTTGTATTTTTCCTCTTTGTTTTCTTATTTTTTGTATTGTAAAAGTGTCCATATCTGGATGTCTATGACTGTATTTCTCTTCAAATATCTTTGGTGCTGCTCTTTTTGGATTGATTAGTTTTTCTTTCTCCTTTACATAAATATTGCACCACATTAAATCTCTTTTTCTTTTCCATGTCCATATTTCTTCTTCAGATGTCTCCTGCTGCTCTTGTTTCTCCATATTTTGGGGACTAGTTGTTCCATCATGCTGTGATATAACCCATGTTAGACCTTCTACACTGAATCCTTCATTTCACAATTATTCCATAACTTCAGCTTCTATTTTTTTAATTTCTACTTGACTAATCTTTTGTTCTACATTCCCTATTTTTTTATTGTGAAATTTTCCATAGCTGGATACCTTTGCCTGTGTTTCTCTTCAAATGTCGTTGGGGCTGCCTTTTTTGTATTTATTAATTTGGCTTTATCCTTTGCATAAATATTGCACCATATCAGATCTGTCTTTCTTTCCCATGTCCATATTTCTTTTTTATACCCTTCAAAAGTCTCTAAATTTTGTTCTTTAAATTTTCACACTTCCTCGGGTGCTTCTTTTTCCAAATGACACAAGGTTTCTTGGTCTGTATAGTGTTTTTCGTGGATCTATTTTATAAATGAACACAATTTTTTATTTGAAGCTTCAGACAGTTTTTCTTGTGGAAGTATTTTTTTTTCTTCTAATTTCTCTCTTAGTCTTTTCATATATATTTTGTCTGGGAATTTTGGGCTTCTTGCAAAATAATAACAATACATAATTTCTTTCTTATCCTCAATAGTCCACTCTATCATCTGTATGGCTCTTTTTTGGCCTATCAGTTTTTGTGATTTCTGTAGACTTCTACCTCCTTCTAAAACAGGGGGACTATCCTCCCCCTTGGCCTGGCCTACCCCATTGTAGGAATATTTATGTGTATTGAGGATTCTACACTGTCATTTTCTTCCAGTCCTGGTACCAGTGCACCTGCCAGGACTGAGCACTTTTTTATCCTGGGACTTGTGTGCCTAGATTTCTTCTTTATTTTAACCTACTTCTGTCCATGATATATGCTATATAACACGCAGTCTATATTTCAGTGCTGTCTTGGTGAGATTTTGTAAAAAAACAGGGTCCACCTCATAAAAGAAACTCACCAAGACTTGAAGATGAATTCAGTTCCAGAAATACTTCTCTCCTTTTATTGATTTTTATCTTCTCTGCATTTGGACCCCAGAGTTACAATGCAGACTGAGTTTATCAAGGGAAGTTTTAATTTGGCTTAACAAAAATAAAGAAATAAATAAATAACAGAATGATTCTGATGGATTATTATTTAAATACAGTCATTTTATTATGTGTTTCCTAGATGAAATACCTGGTTTCTCAGCCCATATTTTTTGTTTACTGGATAAAAACTTGGTTTCCCTGACCATTTTCAATCACAAGCCCATCACAAATGTACATTGAAGTTATGCAAATATACTATAATAGTGATTAAGACATAGTAACCATTCATCCATCAGTATTCTCATAACCCCCTTATATCAAATGCCAAGCATTAAAAAAATGACAAAAAAAAAAACACTTTAGGTGATTTTTTAGGTTGCACTTTTCCCTGTTTTGTGACCTTGGAGTTGGTATATGGAGAATTCACATGGATTGCTCCCTACAACGATTAGCCTTTTTCAGAAGTTGCCAAAAATGCTTTTTGCAATTTTTTTTCAACATAAATATCTTCAATGGGTTGACATGAATCTGTCAAAACCAATTTTCTTTATATTCATATATAGTATTCTGTTATAGATGGGTTCTGGCACAGTAGCCCGCAAAATAAATGAACAAATCTTAGAGATATCTCATAGCAATAGACAAGTTTGTCTTTATAATTACAGCAAGAGAAAGAATTTAAAATGTTTTCTCCTTCCACACAGACAGGAATAAATGAAACTGACCTTCTTTCATAGGAATTCCCTCTAGATTACTTTCCTTCTACATTTTCATATATGTATTTCCTTTTTGAGACCTCCATGAGCTGTCTTCAAACATAAAGGTCACAAGTCTACTCTACATCAGCACACTGGACTTTAAATATCCCACCGTGATCTTGTCCTTTATTAATTTTAATGTTCTCATCTGTGTGACGATAGGAGGTACTGACAGCCATGCTAGGAGACGCAGTGGATGTATGACTTGTGTCAGCACAGCTAGCTGGAATTTTGTAAATAAGTATATGTTATTTGTATAGCAAACTGATTTGTACTGATGCTTGTGCTGAAAATGTATTTGTGAGGTTTGCTTGTACTAAAATGTATCAACAGTGCACCCTGCTGAAATGAAAAAAAATGAACTTGTATTATTATAACTGAATTAACTGCCATCTTGGATATTACATTTTGCAAGGAGTAATCTCTAAGTATTGAGTATTCTGTTTTGGGGAACCTGACTAGAAAGACTACTTATGTATTTCATTGTGCCTTACTCTATCAAGTAAATTATTAGGGAATAATAATTCTCCTAGATTCAGTCAAGAATATAGTGAAGCTTAGTTTTGAGACTGTTTTTCTTTATTTGTATGAGTCTGTCCATCAGTGTTATTTTCAATATTTCCTGTGAATTGACCTCTGTGGTTTAACGTAAATATATATTCAGTATTTTCATGCTTTTTTATTATTTGTGATTAAATATATTTAAAACTTGTGTTTTGGCTGGTCTTTGTAGAAAGTATTTAACCTCTGAGAGTGCCTATATTTATTTGGTGACACTGTGTGGGCAACTCCAAGGCCTAGCTGTCTTGGTCAGCTACTACTATTTGTATTAGTATTAATATTACACGGTATAATTGGACACCCTTTGTTAAGGGCCTTAGAGTAGCTGATTGTGGAGTCTCTGGTGGCAGTGATAACTACCTTATACTCTGGGCAGAAGGGGACACAGCAGGTAAATCTGTGCTAGCCTTTCCCAGGTGTGCGTGTGTATGTCAGCTACTTGGAGCAGGGAAACAAAGCACTGGACTGGGCTTACAGAGAGGGAGCTGGAGGTCTTGGCTTGGACACTTGGCTGAGGATCTAACCCTACAACTGTACCAGTGGGGATTCTTACTGGGGACCTGGAGGGAGACAGATATAGAGAAATCCAGACTCCAGGCTGAGTGTGTTCTCTGTGTGCTCTTAAGGGAAATTGATATTGATGCAGAGAGTTCCGTATCTAGTAATATTGAGTGTATTCATTTGTATTCTGAGTGCATGTCCCTCTCCAGTGTCAATAGTGAGGAGTCAGGGTCCTTGATTACTGGCCCTTTGTGGGGATGTCACAGTATACAGGTTATTATCCTTGAAGGGAACAACTATCACTATACAATTTGAACCTTTTGAGCTACAACATTTATAGGGATGAGACACCATTATGCTATATGATCCCCCCAATATAGGCTCATTAGATCTAGCCTTAACAGATGTGCTATATGCCTAGTATAGCATATTTTCATTCAGGTGGCTGCAGCCCAGCCAGTTCATGAGCTTGAAGTTGAAATACTAGAGGGTCAGTCTCCACTAGAATAGTTTGGTTTCTGTCCTTGTATCAAAACAGTTATTGAATGAGGGGCATGATCTGTTCACAGGAGAAACTCTTTCTCCGAGAGGTAGGTTCATAGGATAATACTAGGCTATTGGCCTGGAGGCTCTTATAAGCCTAGCCAAGAATTTCACCCATGTTCCTTCAAAGTCAGCACTTGTTTTCTCTGTCCAGCAAAGACACAGGTGGGAACCCAGGGGTGTATTTTCTGTTTCCCATCCAGTCATCCAAGTTCCTCTTAAAGAGGGCTAGAGAAGTACTCTGTTTGACATGGAGAGGATATCTATTCCACAGATGGGGGAGTCTTTGGGAAACAAATCTATCCCACCAACAAGTTCTATTAATGTCACAGATAAGGTTAAGGCCTTGCATGTGGGTTGCACGAGTGAAGTTTGACTTATGCATATACAGCAACACCATCAAGACTGGGTCTGAGATGGTCACACACAGGTCACCTCTGAACAGTCTGCAGAAGACTGTGTAGAGGGACAGGGCCTTTAGTTTATCTGTATAGTATAGGTGTTTGAGACCCTGGATTTTCCTGGTCAGGAACCTCTATGGTCTCTCCAGCTGCTGCATGTGCTTGGCAAGGTACATGCTGAAGGGGGCATTGTACTTGATAATGGGGCTGATAAAGAAGGAGTACAGGGAAGTTATGACCTCCTTGTACCTGGTTGAAATACCTTTATTTATGAGGTGGGCCATGTAAAAAGCTGTCCATACAAAGGAGGCAATGTGGTGGTCAAATATCAGGTTTCTATCAACCTGGGTGCCCAAGTCCCTTATGACTGATTGCATACTCAGTATACTGTTATTAATGTGACAATTATTGGGGATGCCATTTTCCCCAAAGGGGATACTGATGCATTTTTTGGCATTCAGTTTGATGTCATGCTTCTGGCACCAGTCATTAGTTTGATTAAGGTCCTCTTGGAGGATGTTCACATCACTAGGGGAATTTAAGACAGTGCCCAGCTTGCAGTCATCTGCAAACTTGGTCAGCCACAGACCACTGGTTTTGGCTTGCACTTCAGAAAAGTATATCCAAAAGAGTAGAGGCCCCAAGAAGGATCTTTGAGGTACACTGCTCATTATGGGTCTACTAATAGAGATAGCTTACCCTATTTTGACTGAGCGGGTTCTATCAATGAGCCAATTAGCTACACATCTGGTAACATACAAGTTGATGCCTAGCAGGGAGAGTTTATCTGTTATGCCCAAGTGGGGAATAATGTTGAAAGCTTTGCCTAGGTCAAGGTAGGCAGAGTGCACTGTCTTCCCCTTGTCCATGGCTTTGGTAACTGTTTTGAAGAAGTTGACCAAGTTTAACAGGCATGATCCCCTTTGCCAAAACCAAATTCTGTGAGGTTAAGGGTTTGGAGGTTGCCAATGTCCTTATTTATATGGTTCATGATAATGCATTCCATGGCCTTGCAGATCAGGGTAGATAGGCTGATGGGCCTATAATTGCCTGGGTCAGTGGATGCTCCACCTTTGTGTAAAGGGATGACAGTGGTTGTCCTCCATTTAGCTGGGATGAAGCCGGTGCTCAGGCTTTGGTTGAATAGGGTGCCTAATGGAGCTGAGAACTCATGCCTGAGTTAATGTAGGATGCAGCCAGGGATGTATTTCTTGCCTTTGAGACAGCATTAAATACCTTCTCCCTGGTGATGAGGGGAGGGTTCCAGTGCTGCAGATGTCCTGGTTTATTGATGGTGGGGACGGGTGGTGAAGTTTTCACTGAACCTGTCTGCCAGCAGGTTGGCTATATCTATGGCATTTGTGTATGTGGTGTTACTGACCACCTGTTCATAGCAGATTTGGGTGTTACCTTTGAGATTGCAGATATATGTGAAGAAGGCCTTGTGATTGTCCTTAGTGGATGTGGCCAATTTGGACTCCAAGTTAGCCTTAGAGGATTTCACCAGTGACCTTATTTGCTTGTTCAGACAAAGGAGAGATTTGTTCCAACTTGGCACCTGCTCCTTCTTGGTCCTGGACAGCAATTTTTTCCTTTTATTATAGAGTTTGTTTATTGCTGCTGTCCACCAGACAGGTTTACTTGTGATGATGGCCCACTTAAAGGGTTTATATTAGATGATCAAACTTTCAAAAGTTTGACTGTCATATGGTCGACACCATATGATCGAATTTTTGAAAGTTTGAATATTTTAACAGAGATCTCCATACAGAGCAGAATGGGAAGATTTCCCTTTTCTGCACTGTAGTGCGATCTCGGTGTTGGTATATTTAAACAGCAGGGGGTTGTGAAGCACAGCCCCCCATGTGGGGGGTGCAGGGGAGCTTGCCCTCTTGTTTAAAACATTCAGGTAGGTTATTTGTGTAGTTTATTTTTTTTATTAGATATTTGAACTTTTAAAAGTTCGCTCATATGGTGTCAACCATATGACAGTCAAACTTTTAAAAGTTCGATTATCTAATATAGACCACACTTAAACACTCAGTTTCTATAATGATGTATAATTCCTAAGTATTATTATGCTTCCTGCTAATACAGCAAATGGATTGCTCATTTCCATCTACAGCATAAGGCAAGACTGTATTTATGCCTTCTTCCATGAGATCCACCTTCACAAGGAATTGTTTGGAAAAATCTTGGGGTACATATGATTGTGAGCTCCAAGTACAGCATATACTTTAGCTGCATAATGCCTTGTTCCATTGTACTTGTTGACTTTACTTTCATTGTTGCCATATCTCTACTCAGGTCAGTCATGAGGCAAGCAATACTGGCTAAGTCAGGAATAAACTTCTAATAATACTGAGTAAGGCTCCAAAAGCTTTCACTCACTTTTTTTAGATATTAATTTGTGCTAGTTTTGCAATATTGCCACTTTTTTTAATCTATGGTTTCACAAATTCTCATCCTGTGAATTAGCCCAAATAGTTGGCTTCTGTCATACATAATTCACATTTAGCTGGATTAGACATCAAACTAGCCTGAAACAGAGTGCTTAAAATAGTTTGAACTTTGGGTAAATGGCTCTTACAATCATCTAAGAACCAAAGACTATTATGTCATCCACGTAGGCTGCTGCATAACCAATGTTAGGCCACTGAGATGTTACAGGTACACCACATAGACTAAAACGCAACTCAGTAATAGAAGAGCCCATCAAGTTAGAAAATGATATTTGTTCCTTAGTATCTGAAACTAGGGTGATGTTCCAGTAAGCTGTGGTTAAGTATAAAATGCATAGAAACTTAATCTCTCCCAGTCTCTCTTTCAGTTTGTCCACTTCATGAATGACATATGTATCCAATTTAGATATGCTATTGAACTTCATGAAGTCACTGCAAAACTTTATAGATCCATCAGTCATGCACTGCATAACATTAAATCTATTTCACTCACTTTGTGGTACTAATGTAACTCCAGTTTTAACATTTTTGTACTTCATTGGTTAATTCATACTTGGAATACTGGTATTTGACAGAGTTTGAAGCATGCTTTCTGTCCAGCCACAGTTTCTATGTGGTTGCTAAATTGAAATGGGGTTACCAGGCATTTCTGAAAATATGTCCTTGCTTTTAAGCACAGAACCTTTTACTTACTGTTTTTGAAAAACTTATAGTGTATCCCCTAATTTGATTTTATGACTAGTTGCATTAATGTTAACTTTACTGCTATCATACATAGTACAGAAACATCGGTCTCAGTTGTTTACTAGTAGCATGCTTGCCTTTGGTTCAGATTAAGTTTCCAGTACTGACAAAGAATAAGTGGGGTGGAGGATGGAGTAATACACTCTTGATGTGAAATGTTAAATCAGGGCCCCATCTGCTTGAGGTGATATCAGCTCAGTTGGATTTAAAAGATCCTCTGGCATTTATATGAAATAATAAGAGAAGTTACCAGTATCCTGGTCAAATTTCCCTAATCAGTATGAATACCACCTCAAATCTTCTGAGAAGAATGTTCTTTATTGTAATTTTTTTATCCTTATATTAATGGTGAGCAGTGTGTTTATATATATGGAAGAAGTATAAATGGATTAAAGAGGTGTACATTAATTTCGGAATGTATAAGACTGCTGGAGTGCTGATTACTATTAAGAAATTTTGCATTTGAGTGATTGAAAGTTATTTTGTATTTAATAAATTACATAATACATTAAATACAAAATGCAAAATAAAAAACAAATAAATACATAAATAAATAGAAATAATAAAGGGATGAGTAAATGCTGTTTCACTGAAAACTGAGATTGCCTATAACCATAGGGTCAGTTTATTGACCTTTTTATGAATATCATTTCTTTCTAGAGAGTATTATTGAAGCCTTACAAGAGGTGATACACTCCACATTAAATACTGGAGGAGACTAGAATGCTACACTAAACCCTAATTTAGATTTTTTTGTTTAATCAAACAGAAATGTATATAATGTGATGCTTGAGAGGTTGCTGCAAATCGGTTTGCTTCATGAAGACTCATATGACAGCCAGCAAAATAAATTGTCTGCTATAAAGGAATATATTCATATTTCCCATGTAACTAAAGTATGCACCAGAATTGATTTTTTTAATACTGCCTTATGGCCTGATTCAACAGTGCACATACCTGTCAACTGTACAGATTTTCGCAGAATGTCCAGAGTTTTGCCTCATATTTTTGGTGTGTTCCTCCTTAAATATGTACTTTTCTGGCAGTTGAGGAGTGAAGTCATTAAATAATGACAAACATTTGCGTTTAAGACCACATCCTTCAGAAAATTCATACAAATGCAAAACCTACTATTCTATCAACTTTCTAAGTTTGTAAGAGCGATATTTAAAATCTATCCCTATTTGCCTCCCCATCATTTTAGGCTTTGTCCAGATTTTTTACTCTAAGAGGATGAGAGGTATGAGAGTGCTACTTCAATAAACATATCTCTGCCCCTTTTCTAATATTATGGCTATTAGTTATATTTTAATTGTGAGAGGTATAATTATAAGAAAATAATATATTGAAATGTTTTGCTTTGTAGGTGTCCATCCTTTTAATAATAGTGAACAGTGTGCTTATATATGCAAAAAGAATAATTACATTTCTGTTCAAAGAAATAAGATAATGCAATCTAAATTTGGGTTTAGTGCAGCATTCCAACTTCCTCCAATAATTTCTGAATATTGTCTCAGCTTTTGTAAGGCTGTTCAGTAATACTGTCTAGAAACAAAATGATATTCATAAAAATGTTGATAAACTGATCTATGGTTATAGACAACTTATCAGTTTTCAGTAAAACAGCAATTACGTCTCCCTTTAACCTAAAATAACTACTTTCAATTGTCCCAACTGTACTTATTTTGTACAATAATCAGAGATAAAATTAAATAATTTTGGGCAATTACATGTTTGCACAACTTCCTTTAAGTATAAGTGGGCTGGATTTAAGGCTGTCATTTTTTTGTTATATGGTAACTTGGGATATAAAAGAACAGACAAAGGAGCAACATAAGAATAAATATTTGGATGAACAGTTAATTGTTTTGCATAAAATACTTGTGGTATATTACAATAAGTACATGCTTTGTGGACGAAGATTTTTAATAGAGTATTAGATGTGAAGTTCTATTGAAACCCCCTGGAGGCAAAGACCACTTTAAGGACAAGTATTTATAAGAGATAAAGTAGAGAAGTTATTGGCTTCCCAATATAGGAAGATAATCTATAAGAATGCAATTAAAATTAAAAAAAAAATTGAGGGGAACGAATATTATTGACATGAAGAGATACCTAATATATTGGTTAATGAAACTGGTCACAAATGATAAAAAATCAGATAAGTGGATTAATGAGACTCCCCAAAAGGTTTTAAGGACTTGGAAATCATGTTACAAGACATTATTGATAGCATATATTCCTTGGAAAAAAAAGGATCAGGACCTTATGGATTTATAGCAAAATTCCAGATGGTATTTAAAGATGACCTAAGTTCCCATTTACTTCAACTCATCAATTATAAGAGTACTCCTTGGTGGTTAATTCTCACAACTATGCAAGAAGCAGAAATAATAGCAATTAAGAAAGAAAGGAAAGGGAGGGGGCATGGCTAAGATGCCAAGCAGTTAGCAGCATAACCATTTTGCTCTGCCTCTTTCAAGTTTTTCTGACAGGATTATTTGATCTTAAACTAAAAATACTGTCTTCAAAACATCCTTTATATAACAATAAACTAGGAGTGAAGAGAATACAGCAAGAGATTCAGCTGTTGAGGACTTTATATTCATTTTATCCCATCAGAAGTTTTTCCAATCAAGTGTAACAAAGTCTCAAAGCTTCCTTTCAGGAAAATGGAATGAAGAAAGAACTACAATCTCTTATACCCAGCATGCAAGAAATATCAGTTAAAATAGGTAAACTGGAGAGTAAAATGGACACCATAAAACAGGAAAATAATAAAAACAAATTGATCTACTAAATGAAATAATCAAAAAACATAAGGAGCAAATCACTTCCATGGTGGAATCTCTGAATGATGTAGATGGAAGGTTAAATGAAAATGAAACTCAAGTTGAATTTCTACTGAAACAGAAATCTTTTCTTCTGGAAAAGGTTGATGATCCTGAGAACAGATCCAGAAGAAATAACATAAGAATATACTACATCCCTGAGAAGGAAAAAGGAAATAACATGCTGCAGTTTCTGAATGCCTGGATACCAAAAATATTGGACTTACCAGAGTCATTTTCTTTCAGAATTGAGAGAGCAAATGGGTCTCCCTCAAATAACATTACAACAAAAAATACATCTGCACCAAGATCTATAATAGCTAAATTCCTTTCTATGCAGGATAAAGACTTAGGGTGGAATTTAATAAACCCTACACAGAGCGATATTCATGTAGGAATAGTGCTGCGGCCTGAAGACGGAACATGGCTGCTGAGCGATACAGGAAACAGGGCTGAGAGGCGTGCATGCACATGCAGACATGGAGGTGTCTGCGGAATGCAAATCACCTCATAAGCTAGTGAAAACCATGCAAATGAGGTTGATTTGTGATTCAACAAGCAGAAAGGCACCCGTGTAGGTGCTATGTCATTGTAGGAAATGTACATGGTTAGAAACTGTGTACCGGACTGTAAAAGTTAAACAGGGTCTGAAAAAGCCCACATAAAATGGTGGACAGTACACAGTAAGCATGCACATGGCCAAAACTATGGCCAGTAATTCTAAAAAGCAAAACAATATAATAAAAATATATATTTTTTAATATATATTTCACATATAAGCAGCATGCAGCTACGCGCAAACATGCTGTTATGCAAAAAAAAGTAAATAAATAAAAACTTTATAAAATGAAAATGAGACACTTGCAAAAGTATTGCATTATAGTGCCCAGCAGGCAGAGTCATACAATGGCAGGTTACAGTGGTTGCTAAGGAGACAGGCCCTGGTGTAATGCAGTATCCAGGGTATATGCAATTAGGTGTATGTAAATGAGCCAAGGTTATTGAATAGCAAAAAGAGCCACCGTGTCCACAGGTACAAACCATGGTTGGGCTAGAAAAGTGTTGACATAGACAGAACAGGTAGCTGATATTACAAGGGGGTGTGTCATTCTATGTTAAAGCAGATTGGAGCTTAGAGGCACCCGTTAGCGCTCAGCTAAGCACAGCTAAGTAAGGGTGTGTGTCTGATGCTGCTGAGCGTGGTTTAGCTAGTTTAAGAAAAGCTAACATGGCCATGGTTGTGGGAGGGTCAAAACTGCTGAGCACTGCTTACACTAGCGCCGTGGGTTTGAGAGGCTCGCCTCACTGCTTAGCAGTGAAAGAAATAGGGAAAAAAAGTAAAAAAAAATTGCCTGGGAAAGCCAATCAGGTAGAAATGCAGGTATAAATGCTTAATAAGTCACGTTCAACAGATACTGGCCCACTGAACCCCTAATGCTATATATCAGGTGGAATGCAGTATAATGAGTCAATCACACAGGCTGTAACTGCAGAACACCACTATAAATTATGCATACTCCCTACAATCTGATTTTCCCACATACTCTGCACCATTGGAGTACACATTTGGGAATTTTAACTGACAAAATGCTAGGGGCTGCTGCTGCTCTGCTACATCTGTATGTGCTTGAGGCTGAGGTCAGTGAAGATGATGATGATGCTGACAATAGGCCCTGACTGAGAAGGAGAAGAGGGTTCAGGCCCAGGGTGACCTTCCAGGAGCTACATGAGCTGGAGATTGTAGAGCACTACAGGGTGCAGAGGGACATACTACAAGAACTCACTGAGCTCTGCCAACCTCAACTCAGACCCAGAGCCAACAGAGGAGAACCCATCACAGTGTAAACAAAGGTATGTGTAGCTCTTAGGATACTAGCTACAGGTGCTTTCCAAAGACCAACTGGGGACATGATGGGGCTCTCACAGGCATCAACATCCAGGGTACTCCACCAGTTCCTGTATGCCATGCAAGCACATTCCAGTAAGCATATTTACTTACCCCGCACCCCTGAGGAGATGGTAATATGCATCTCTTCCACCATGTAGCACACTACCCTGAGGTACTGGTGACATAGACTGCACTCATGTGCACATCAAAGCACCACCTGGTGAAGAGGGTAAGGTCTATGTCAACCGCAAGGGGTATCACTCCATCAACTACCAGGTCATGTGCAATGCCCAGGGCATTATCTTGAATGTGTGTGTGCTGGCAGCCCTGGAAGCAATCAAAACTCCCACATCTGGCATGCCTTACAGCTGCACCAGATGTTTGCCAGGGGGGGACATCCCATACGACCATCTAGTGGGAGATGCTGGCTGTGCACTAGATCCGTGGATGATGACCCCCATCAGAAATGAACACACACCTACTGAAGAATGCCATAACGAGGCACACGCATAAACTAACATCATAGAGCATGTGTTTGGGCTGTTCAAGTCATGGTTCCACTGCCTCGATATATCTGTTGGAGCCCTGCAGTACTCTCCAGCCACATGTGCACACATGTTCACAGTATGTGCCATGCTACACAATATGATCTTGCAGAAACAACTGTGGCAGGAACATCACAGGGAAGGGACACACAGTCCCCCACCAGTGCCAAGGTCCCCACAGCCACAGGGGGACCTGGAGGAGGAACCCCCTGAGCCTATCCCTGTAGGCAGATGTAAGCATGCCCAGTATCTCCAAGCCTTGGCAAAGAGGCAACGCATAGCACATGCACTGACAACCTAGGGACCTAGGGACTTACACCTCACTCTGAGTCACATACATAGTAAACACGATGCCATGTACACCACAGAGCCTGTACCTTACCATGTATTGTCTGTGTACGGCATGCATCAGACAGAGACAGCCCTAAAGCACTGTTATCTCAACTGCTGATGGCACAAGGTAGGTCACTCTTCTTTACAAGAAATGAATGGGGTAATAGACTGTGGTAGCATATGTATGAACCTGCCTCATGTATGCAAGGGATTAGAGTGGACTACCAGGATAGTTGCAGACAACTGACAGCTGTGTGGGACAACAGGAACTCTCCGTCCAATATTGGCCATCCTTTAATATGCAGTAGGCTCCAAGCCAGCAAAACCCAATGCACTATATGAGGGAATGACATACAGTTGGCTCATAGGACAAATGCCTGACTGTCAATACTGGAATCCCCTACCAACAATACACTCATGTTCCCATACAACTGCAGTCACAGTATGTTTGCATGGTAGCAGCAGCACACCACACAATCCCTGGGTTGTCCCAATCACCTCAGTGGCATGTACCATTTTCCTAATATGCAGGGGGCAAAGTGCTATGTTTGTCTGTGGTTGATAGTGTCAGTAAGTACATTGCACTGTCTGGTGGCTGTTGTGGCTTAGTGGGTAAGTGCATTACCATGGTTGCTGGAGTACATGATTCGAGACTGGCTGCACCTACTGTTTTGCATGTGACCTACAGCTATGGTAGGAGTTCTGCAGACTGTCCATATGTCAGTATTTCTTACTGCAAAAAAGCTGGACAAAGACAGACCTAATGGAGGGACAGGGCCCATAAATATGGACAGTACACAGCCCTCAGTAACATAGACTTTGGCTAGTAGAACAGCAGGTTGTAACAAGTCAGTGTAGCAGCAGGATATAAAGGCTGTCACATAACTGTGTCAGTAAATACAACAAGTCAGTGGGCACCATCCATACCCCACAAACATACAGAGTTTAACAAAAAGTCCACATTTATGGCTCATATGTCTGTTCTGTTTGTTATAACATTTGCATTTTTCTGGCAAACTATTGACAAATGACTAAAGGTTGCTGTGAGCAACTAATAACAGACAGGTGAGATGCAGACTTCATACCCATTGGAAAAATGCATGGCAATACAAAACCATTCCACCAACTGTCTAAGTTTGTAACAGCAATATTAAAATCATGTCCCTATGTTTGGGCCTATGTCCCATTGTTATATATGGCCCTGTCCACATTAATGGCTGTAAGAGTATGTGAGGTTTGGGCAGCATGTAGCCTTATAATAACAGTACAAGACAAAATGTCTGTGGAGCAGAGCAGACGTATGTGGCTCTATGCTGGGCAACCTGGAAAACAGGTACAGTCAGAGGAGTGAAGTCCGTAGCCCTGTGTGGAGTGCTACATCTCTTATATCAGTCACTACATAGAGCAGCAACTGTGGACAAAGCTAATAACTGGAGCAGGGCAGAACAAAGGTCTACATATAAGGGGAAGGATGAACTACTGGCCAGACTAATGCAGAAAGTGCAGAATACAACAGGTTGCATAGTAGCATAGGTTCTCTGCAGTGTATGGAGTCGGTAAACCAAATGTCTGTCAGCATTTCTTCACATCAATCTATAATGATTTGCCACTGATGTAACAAGACATCACAGTGCTATGTAAAATGTACCAAACATAGTATGCAAAACTCTGTTCGGTCCAATACATGCTGTGCACACTGTACATATGGGTCAGATATTGCAGACAGCACACAGCCACGAAATCCCTCAGACAGTATATCAGGGAGGTGCTGGACTGTTCCACCAGGTCCAGCAGACAACTGGCTGTATCACAAAAAATCCTGGACTGGAGTACAGGTAGTTCTGGCCTGGAGTTCCACTGTAATTTCTGATGGTCATACTGGGCATGCTTCTACACTTAGCTAATTTTAGCCCATGTCTGGCCCATGTCTGAACCCACATCTGACTATAGAATTGTGATGTCCATATATCTCTTTGCATACATATAGCTATGTGTACCTTAACTATCTCTACCTATCCCCATTAGGCATGATTACCTTTATCTATCTGTATGTGGCACGTATAAGATATATCTGGATCTGTTGGGTTTAATATAGACTATATATATATATATATATATATATATATATATATATATATCGATCACACACATAGACACACACACACACACACACACACACACACACACACACACACACACACACACACACACACACATATATATATATATATATATATATATATATATATATATATATATATATATCATATATGGATAGGCAGACAGAGGAGAGAGAGAGAGGGAGAAAGACACACAAATTGACAGAGAGTGAGAGAGAGAGACAGAGAGAGAGAGAAAAACACAAAAATTAACAGAGAAGAGAGAGAGAGGGATAGAGAGAAAGAAAAAGAGAGACACACAAATTGACAGAGAGAGAGAGAGAGAGAGAGAGAGCGAGAGCAAGAGTGAGACAGAGAGAGAGAGAGAGACACACACACACAAATTGACAGAGAGATAGACAGAGAGAGAGAGAGATTGAGAGAAACACAATTGACATATATATATATATATATATATATATATATAGAGAGAGAGAGAGAGAGAGAGAAAGAGAGGGAGGGAGAGAAACACATAAACTGAGAGAGAGATATATAGGGCTACAACCACTTGTATACCACTTGTAACCAGTGATGTGCAAATAGTATGGTGAGCAGTAGTATGTCATAGTAGGTAGGTAGGGGTTCTCATCTCACATTGGCCGCCTTGTGTTTGTGTGTGTCTGTATATACATATTCCACATACAGCAGAAAACATATGCCCAACAGGCCTATGTCTTTACAATGGTCACTCATTTTATGGCCCTGTAACTACTGTCTTCCACAACAGTTGGCTCCCTGTCAGCAGCTAATAATGTCATTCACTCCAAGAGCAGTGGCAGACACTATCCAAATGCATAAGCTCTGTGGCGTATGCAATAACTATGTAGCATTATAGTGTAAACAGCTAGATAGGTAGTGGTTCTAATCCCAGCAATATGAACTCAGTGGGTGTATGTGTGTAAATATATCCCCTTGCAGCTGTGTGCAGTTCCTGTCTATGTATGTGTAATGCTAATGCATTTAAAGCCTGTGCTTATCTGTGAATCACCCATTAGTCTACTTTACAGGGCCTGCTAATGTCATCAACCTTAGATGCACCATTAGACACTCTCCAAACACATAAGGTCTGTGGCACATGTGATGTGCACATAGTGCTATAGTGTAAACAGCTCAATAGGTAGGTGTTCTAATCCCAGCAATGACAACTCAGTGCATGTGTGCAACTATATCCCCCTGCTGTGGTGTATATGTCTTGACTATGTGTGTGCAATGCCAATGCATTTTAGGGTGTGTTCCACCCTTTTAACCCCCCCCATGGGATTACTTTGCAGGGCCTGCTGCTGTCATTCACCTTAGATGCACCGTTAGACACTCTTCAGGCACATAAGCTCCATGGCGCATGCGATAGGTATGTAGCACTATAGTAGATGCAACTAGATAGGTAGAGGTTCTAATCACACAACTAGTGACTCTGTGAGTGAGGCATATCCTCTGTAGCAGTATGGCTGCCTTGTGTGTGCAATGGTTATACCATTTTGAGGGCCTGTTCCATCCTGTTAATCCCCTGTTGGATCACTTAACAAGGCCTGCTGCTGTCATTCACCTTATATGCACCATTGGACACTTTTCAGGCACATGAGCTCAGTGGCGCATGTGATAAGTATGCAGCACTATAGTAGATACAACTAGATAGGTAAGGGTTCTAATCTCACAAGTGGCAACTCTGTCAATGTGTGTGTGTGAGAGTGAGGCATATTCCCTGTAGTGGTGTGGCTGCCTTGTGTGTATGATGGTTATACCATTTTGAAGGCCTGTTCCACCCTGTTAACTTCCCCCACTGGATCACTGTACAGGGTCTGCTGCTGTCATTCACCTTAGATACACCGTTAGAACATCACCCGGTACATAAGCTCCATGGCACATGCGATATGTATGTAATGATATAGTATATATACCTAGACAGATAGGGGTTCTATTCCCAATACAAGGAACTTTGTGAGTGTATGCATGTGTGAATACATATCCCCTTACAGCGGTGTGGCCCACTATCATACCTCTCAACCCCTTAGAGAAAACAATCTGGATAAAGCCATACAGAAAAGTGGGGGAAAGGCCAAATAATAAGGGCAATTTTTAAATATTGCTCTTACAAACAGAAACTTGATAGCATAACAGGATGTGCATTAGCATGAATTTTCAGAAGGGTATAAAGTCTGAAAATAAAATGGCTGTCATTATTGTCTAACTTCAGTCTTTAATGATTTCTACTAATTTGCCAGAAAATCACAATGATATGAAAAATGGACCAAAAATATGTGGCAAAATCAGGACATTCTGCAGAAATCTGTACAGGTGAGAGGAATGGCCACCACCTGTCCAACCCTGCAGGTTTCAGTCCATGTTTGGCCAAGTGTGACCTGTAAAAACAACTCAAACAATGCAGAGGTACCAAGAGTGTAGGACAACAAACATTTCCTAAAATTGTGTAATAGTTGCATAAAGCAGTTATTGTACATTAAAAACACCATAATGTTATGGGAAATAGAATAAGCACAAAAATAAGCTGTCATATTGGAAGACCAAGAGAATTCCTGTCTATTGCACTTTCCATGGGTATGGTTTGTCATGACATCTCACACAATACTGCAAGACGTGTCCCACATTGCACATTTCATAAGGTGGCAAACCTACTCTGTGTTGCCTATGTCTGTGCGATATGTCGACATGTGGAAGCCCTGTGAGTAGCTGCTGCCCCAATGACACACATGTATCTATGCATGAATGCTAACTGCCACTACCAATATTTGCAGGTACTTGCTAAGGCTGTGGTGACTGTAAGTTGGGTGCTGTCTGTTAACGCACTGCAATGGGGTTTTACATGGGGTAAGGAATGGTGGCAAGTCCTGGCCTCAAGCTGAATGCAGAAAACAGTACCATCATACCATACGGCAAGGACATGGCCCCACTATTTCCCACATCAATGGCAACCACATAAACACACAATCTGCATGGAGAGACCTGGGTACTCAGGTTAATAACACTGTTGCATCCAGCCATCAAGTAGTGGCATTGGCCAGAAAAGTCTTGTACACGGTTCACCACATAGGTGAAGGGAGTGCATCCAGATAAAAGGTGGACCTTACCTTTGTTTAAACCTCAGTCACTACAACAATAATGTAGTACCATTGTTCATTTGTTATGTACGTATACAGATATCTGCAGCAACTGGAAAGGCCATACTAATACCCACAAAGGTAATCCATGGCCTCGAACATCTGATCCATGTAAACATCCTCGAATCAGTAGTGCCCCACTCGGTATTGGACAGGTTGCCCACAAGTGGGCTGTGGCATGCCTAGATGGCAATGTTGTGCTCAGCTGCTCTATGTCAGGAATGCACTTACCAGACATTTCAGAGCACCATGCAGAATCTCATCAAGTGTAGCCATGATGAGTGGATGGGGAACCACAAATCCATCCCAGGGGTTGCACCTGTGTCCCTCAATGACAGGGGCAACAGGTGCTGATTTATGATTGTGTCAGGGATAAAGTAATAGCTAGGCTTGTAAGGTACCCAGGGGCATTACCCTACTAACCTTCTATGATCCTATGAACCTGTGATCCTACGTAAATCCCAGGTGACATGTATCAGCAGTAGTATGCTTTGTCAAGGGATTTGCATGCAAGATTATGCTGTCTGCCCCCATTGTGCATCACACACTGTTCTACACATATGCACCTAAGTAACCATGCACATATACAGCCATACTTTGGCAATGTCACCCACATTTCTGTGTTGCCACTATGCCATCCTGAGCTGCTGTATTGGCAGCAGGTCAGCATGGTATAGACACACAG
Organism: Protopterus annectens; assembly: GCF_019279795.1. NCBI lineage: Eukaryota > Metazoa > Chordata > Ceratodontiformes > Protopteridae > Protopterus > Protopterus annectens. Next base: position 1,353,134,293 of record NC_056744.1, on the reverse strand, counting down.
ATATCTGGAAGAGAAACAGAATAAGGTCTGGGAGACAACAGTCAGTCAGCAATGCTAACTGCAATACAGCATCATGGCACAAAGATACATAAACTTTGATGTGTACGCATGACAATTGCCAGCAGACAGCACCTTACAGGGCATAACACTACTGCACTACAAACTGCAATTAAGTGTGCTATATTCACCCTGTGGATCAGACACATATTAGCATGTCCCTGCAGTGATGGTATGGATGACAGGGATGTGGCACAGGTATCATCACATGCACAGGGTGTGGTGTGGGGCTTCAAAAGTCCTAGGCTGTGTCACACAGTTGACATTGTGTGCGTGTCTGAACGGGTCCTGGTCAGCTGGGTCATGAAGAGGAGCTGTGTGTGTGTGTCTGGTGGCGACCTGCATGTGACAGTGATGTGTGAGTGTTTGTCATATACACGATAAAGTCATGTGCCAGGCCTACATGAGGGTAGGTTGGACAGCTGTGGACTGTACATGGCAGAATGTACAGTTCACCATCTCCAGCCATGAAGACAGGAACTGGTTCCACTAGGAGTGGCACTGGCACCACCATGCCCAGAGCCAGATGCAGTACTACTAGCTGAAGGTGACTGGAGTCTACTGGGTCTGTATCCCTTATAGGACCACCCAGGACCACATGCACATGGCCTGCCATGTTGTGGTGTGGACAGCATCCTCCTTTTGGTAATGCTGGTGGTACTGCCACTATGGGAGTGTGACTGTACATGGCCGTGTGGGCTCTCAGCTGATGTTGTTTCTGACCTACATCCACATGTCTGATGCCCTACTACCACCACATTTTCAAGGGCAGATATTGCATGGTTAAGAGCTGACAAGGTCTCACCCCACTGTCTATCCACTATGTCAGTGAAATGATGTAAGGCATCATCAATTCCATGGATGGAGTCATCCATGCCAGGCAGTTTGGCATCCATGACCCTAAGCATCTGTCTGGTGTACCGTTCACAACATGCCTATGCCTCCATGTTGGACCAAAACATGCATTAGGTGACAAGTGATGTGACACTTCTGACAAGTTCTGGATGGGCAGCAGTCCTCCTTCGAGCACCCCTGTCAGTTAGCCTGTGTGGGACCTCGCCAGCTCTCTGGTTATGGCTAGTGTCTACAGTCACAGATGCCATAGTTGCCATACTCTCCTGTTCGATGCCACCACCCTCTGACTGTCCAATATCTGTGGCAGCTGGGGACTGTGTATGTGTGGACATATTGACTGTGTGTGAGGACATTAGAGGATGAAGTGGGATGTCAACCAATGGTACAGATTCAGCCCCCAACAACCCCACCTATGCCTCACTATGGCCACCGTCATCATCAGAGTCTGATAAGACACTAACATCAGGTTGTGAGGGGACACACTCCAGTTGCCATGGTCACCTGTGAGGGAAGACAACATGACTACATTAATACCTGCACTATAATGTCTGCTGATCCAGATACACACACACACACACACACACACACACACACACACACACACACACACACACACACACACACACACACACACATACAGATGAGGTGCCACAAATGCAATAGACAGACCACACCTTATGACTGATGCCATGCACAACACACAAGCAGACCACAACAGACAAACACAAGACATGCCCTTAACAACATGGAGTGTAACTCTGTCCAGTTATTGTTTCTAGAACTATACACCTGTGAGATAAGTGACATGTCAGTGTATGTGACAGACCTTCACCTGCAACACAGTGCACCTGTTTCCACAGTAGTAATGCACCCCTTTATAGCAGACTGACTACACCTTCACAACAATGCATGCTAATATGCTACAGCACATGCAAATATGGTACTGTGATGACACATGTAATGCAATGCAGTGCACCCCTTAACAAGTGAGCATGCATGTATTGCAATATGGCTAAACTTAACAGTTGTATCCACAGAAAACTGGCAGCCCTTAACATGCCTAGGGTATAGATAAGCCATAAGAAAACAGTTCCACACTCACCGGCAACAGGATGATGGACCGCGGCCACACCAGAAGTACCTATGGATTTGTGGGGGAGAGGTATTGTCAGGAGACACAAATGTGACATTGGTACAGGATAATATGTGCATATATCAACATGTACAGTACAAACTGAGATACTACCCACATTGTTAACATTCAGAATATGTGTGTACATGTGTGTATTACACCCCCCCACAAATGCAGTTTGACCTGACATATGTGTACAGGTATGCAGAGGCTGCCACTATGAATGCTACTGTATTAATGTTATGACAACTGGAGGCTTACCTGGATGCTCCTTAGCTGTGGAAGCTGTGCTACCCATCTCCATGACATATGGTGCGATCGATTTTTGTGTGCTGGTAGCTGAACCCAGGTTTTCCAGGAACTCCTCTATGGCTGAGAGGCATTGTTGCATAGCACACCCTCCACCAGTGCCAGCACGGTCCTGAGCCACAGCTGCTGTCATTTGCCATGCATGATGCATCATATTAGTGGCATGGTGTTGGACCTGCTCATAGCTGCTGCCATGGTGGCTCACATGATTAACCAATGTCACAAGGTCTGCCCACGGTGCAGCATGTTCTTGCTGGTTATGCCGACTTCTTGACAACAGGACCTGGTGATGGAGTTTCAGGGCATTAATTATGGCATCAGTCTGTGCTTCTGAGAAAGGTGGATTCCTATGGCAGGACATCCATCCTGAAAGGTATGAGGAGGGGAACACATCACATGACCACATACATAACTCACCATTATGTACACACCCTGCACATCCACATTTGCTAGCACTATCCAATGCTAACTTCTACATCATACATACCCCACCATCTATCAGCACAGTATGTTTGCGGCTATCAGCAACATAGTGGCAATACATCATGCATTGCTCTCCTGATCTTGATGTTTCCTACTACTTGTTGCATGTCCTATAAGGTCTATTTATTTATTTATTTTATTTATTTAACATTTGTTGACTGGGAAAGTCCAACTAGGTTCCACAGATCCAGTTTTCAGCGGAGGCCCAGGGAGAAATGCTCCAGAAGCATGTCTTTAGAATGTGGGAGGAAACCGGAGTACCCGGAGGAAACCCACGCGAACGCAGGGAGAACATGCAAACTCCACACAGAAGGCACCCCAGCCGAGAATTGAACCAGAGAACCTGTTGCTGTGAGGTGACAGCATTAACCGCTGCACCACTGTGGCTGCACCACCAAGGTGTTCAGATGCATATTCCTGTTCCACCTATTGCTGCTTGTTCATAGCCTGTCTGCATTGTATGCACTGGTGTCAGCCTCCTACTGTTGTAGTAAGCACCTGGGCTATAGGTGCATCCCTTAGGTCTCCCTGGCCTTCCTCCCTCAGATTCTGGAATATATGGCTGGACAATGTCCTACAGTTTCCCCTGCCAGTCCGGTTGATATGGGCATCCTGGCACAGTGTAGCACCAGCCTCATGTACAGGGGCAAATAACCATCTGCATACACCACCAAGGAACACACTGTGTGAAAGATGCTATGATATTAGGGACCTACAGTCCATACTCACCCCCTGTCAAGCCCGCATATCTGTCCCCAAACAGGTTTCTAGTTTTAGATGTCTGGCACATGTTCATTGCTAAGGTCTGGGCAAACACAAGAAAAAAGAAAATAAACAAAAAGGGAAAAATGACATTTTAACATTTATATTGCAGTGCCGTCTGGCACTTTGACAGTGCAGGAGATGTGTTACCCATGTCTGACACTGTAACACACCCCTTGCAAAAAAAAAAAAAAAACTTGGGAAGGAAACACATTTAACTTTTATATTTCAGTGCTATCTGGCACTTTGACATTACAGGGGGTGTGTTATGGACACTGTAACACACCCCCTACAAAAAAAAAAAATAGCTAAGTACACACATATTTAACTTTTATATTTCAGTGCCATCCGGCACTTTGACACTGCAGGGGGTATGTTACACATCTCCGAGCACTGTAACACACCCCCTACACTAATTCAGAAACCATGTTACATGGCTCTCCCTCAGTACTGCACCTTCATTAATATGCAAGGCTCGCTGCCAAGGGGGAGCTGCAGACACAGCCATGGTACACTCCATGTAGGGCTTGCACTTGCACTTGCATGGGTGGACAGTAGACTCTCCTTTGATAATCACATCACCACAGTAGTCAGGAAATCCTTCTACGTGGCACACCTCATCACAAAAAGTTTCTCATCCAGGAAAAAAGAGGTCATTGTTCCCCTCTACCTGTCACTCATTAGACCCATTATAGAGTACAATGCCCCTTTTGGTATGTACCTCAGAGGACATCTACAACAACTGGAAAGGCTGCAGAAGTACCTCACAAAGAGGATTACTGGCCTCAAACAGATGCCCTATGCAGACCATCTAAAAAAACTCCAGCTTTACTCCGTTGCATATCGCCTACTCAGAGGCGATTTCTGCCTAACATACAAAGCTATGTCAAACCCAGAGCTGTTGGACATGCCCCACTTAAAGAAATCTCAATCCTTCTGAGCTACATGCTCTAGGGACCTAACCCTTGTCAGTACAATAAACAGAACATGCTGGAGGGATAGATTCCTGTCCCAGAGACTTCCCATACTCCGGAACAAACTACCTATCTATATCAAACAAAGCTCCTAATTAGCACTCTTCAAGAAAAATCTTGATGATTGGATGGGAAATAGGAAATTCACCCTGGGGGTCACCTCTGTGGCTCTGCTTGATAGGGGCACAGGAAAATAATTCTCTTGGGTGGCAAAAGCCAGGGTACCTTTTTGGCTAAGCTTATATAGGCCCTAGGGTCAATAGCTTAGTACCAACCTATGAACCTATGACCCTATGAACTATTCCTACACAAAGTTTATTAAATCTGTGATTAGTCTTAAAAACAGCTTGGACTAACTCTCCAGGAACTTTTAGTGGCCATTGGCATGATAAATAGTTACAAAATTATAAAAAATAACTTTTTTTTGGCCGATTTCGGCCGTTTAAGCATAGGGCAGTGATGTGCAAATGGGATTGGGCCAAAAACAAGAAAAAAGTTGGAAATAAGCTTTTAAACCCAAATCAGCATTTCACCATAATACTCAATTACATGCGTAACAACAATACCAGGGAATAGTGGTTGCTAAAGGGGAAGGCTCAGTTTGAGTGTGGTAACTATGAATTAGCATTCTGTTTTATGCAAAATAAGGGGATTAATACTGAATCACAGATTTCCTCTCAGTGTTAGCTTGCACCCAACTGTGTAGGTGCAGCAACACCATTGTATAAGTGTAAGAGTCAGATGACCTCATAAGGGGGAATGTCATACATGCTGTAAGCTTATTGGAGCTGCATGGCCCATGTTTGCCGTTAGTTAAGCACAGCTAAGGAAGGGTGTGTGTCTGAGGCTACCTAGCAGTGTTTACATTGCCTAAATGGGTGTGTGTGCCATGCACTGGGTTAAAAAAAAACAGGTAATAGCAGCTCTGTTCACATCTGAGCACTGGGTATGGGCAGCAAGCCTCAGGGCTTAAACGGGAATGTAATAGGAAGGGGAAACGGCAGTATGAAGGCAATCAAGCAGAACTAGCATAGCTGGCAGGTGAAATCTATCAGAATCAGCCAACTACACATGGAACAGCCTAGCACTCTTCTATAAACTATGCAAACACCTCCCACTCTGTTTTTTCCCACAAATTCTACACCACCGGTGTATACAGATGGGGGTAATTTTACCTGGCAAAACTAACAAAATATTATTGGCTGCTGTCACTGTCATACATCAATATGTGCAAGAGGCTGTGGGTGGTGAGGATGCGAATGCTGATGACCAACCCACAGTGAGGAGGAGGAGAAGAGTGTACAACCCAGGGTAATCTACCAGGGGATACATGAGCAGGAGATCGTGGAATGCTATAGGGTGGACAGGGACATTCTACAGCAAATTGTTGAACTGTGCCGGCCACGCCTTACACACAGAACCAACAGAGGGGAACCCATCCCAGTGGATACCAAGGTATGTGTAGGGTTAAGAATACTAGCCACAGGTACCTTCCAAAGGGCAACTGGGTATATCATTGGGATCTCACAGGCATCAGCATCCAGGGTACTCCACCGGTTCCTGGATGCCATGTTAGCACATGCCGGTGAGCACATGCATTTCCCCAACACCCATGAAGCCTTGATCAGCAGTATGCATCTCTTCCACCAAATAGCAGAATACCCTAAGGTAGTGGGTGCTATGGACTGCACACACACATACACATTAAAGCACCACCCGGCAAGTGGGGTAGGGTCTACATAACCGGAAGGGCTTTCCCTCCATCGATTACCAGGTCATGTGCGATGCCCAGGGCATTATCCTGAATGTGTGTGTGTCCTGGCAATCCTGGAAGCTATCACGACTCCCATATCTGGCATATGACACAGCTGTACCAGTCATTTGCCAGTGGGGACATCTGATATGGCCACCTCGTGGGGGACGCTGGCTAGGCACTGGAGCAGTGGCTGATGACACCCCCCAGAAATGCACATACACCTGAACAAGAACCCCATAATGAGGCACATGTACAAACCAGAATCATAATCGAGCATGTGTTTGGGATGCTCAAGTCATGGTTCCGCTGCCTGGACATATCCGGTGGAGCCTTTCAGTACTCTCCAGCTACATGTACATAAATGTTCATAGTATATGCCATGCTACACAATATGATCCTGCAGAAATAGCTGCAGCAGGAACAGCACGGGGCAAGGCCAAACAGCCCCCCCACCATTGCCAAGGCCATCACAGGTACAGAGGGACTTGGAGGAGGAACTACCTGAGCCTGCCCATGTAGGCAGAAGCAGACATGCCCAGTATGCCCAGGACTTGGCAAAGAGACAACACATAGCACATACACTGATATGGCAGGGACCCAGGGAATGACACCTCTCTCTAACTCGCACATACAGTAAAAGGATGCCAAACATGACACTACCTGTGCTTTACCATGTATAGGTAGTGTACTATGAGCAGCCGACATAGTCAGCCTTCCAGCACCATCCTCAATGCTGGCACAGCCACAAGGTAAGTCAGTATTCCTGTCAATTTCTGAATGGAGTATTATGTTCTAATAGTTGTATCTATGGTATGGACGTGAACATGCAAGGGAATCGGTTGGCTGAATGGGATGGCAGCAGATAGTGTACAACTATATGGGCAGCATGAAATCCATAACAAATACTGCTGTCAACATACTAGGCAGTACTAGACAAGGTGACAAATCCCACTGCAGTACATGTGGTGGCCCAAATGTGTGTCCATGCACATGATTGTCAATGCAGCTCACATACCCACCACCAGCCTCAGCCAGCAGGACAGGTATAGATAACCATAAAGAAGGCTGAGCTAAGGCCTCCGATTGATGGCAATGGTTAACAGCCCCCCTACAGACCTACACAGACAGACTACAATGGTTCTGGCAGTTGTTTGTCAGTTCTGAAGGGTAAGAAGTCTGAAACTGAAATGTAGCTCAGTAAAACTTAAGATCGGTACACGTCTGATATGCCTCCAATCTGCATGTTAGGTCAGAATACAAAATGAAATGGAAGCCAACAGATTACCTTTAATACCAGTACAGTCATAGCAAATGTTTAAAGACATCAGGTGTGCCCCCCCACTATCCCAAGTAGAAATGTAGTAACATGTAAGTGTGAGGTGTAATAACAGTGGAGCACAGATTACCTGAGCTGGCCCAATCTACAGGATAGATTGTTGCATGTGTACAATATGCAGGGTCCACGTGTTAGGTTGTCATGTGCTCAATATTGTGTGGAAGTGGTCAGCATGTAGGCATGGAGGGCTGTGTCTTCATGGCCTATGGGCAGTACTGTGGATGACAGAACCATGTTCTGACAACTGCAGTGTCAACCACAATGCTTCTCAGCAATATCCATGTCAGCAGTCATCCATACTCAATGTCTAGATGTCAATATCTGTCACCATCTGAAAGATGGATAAGCCATGAATGTGGGCTCATACGTACACACAGTACACAGGTGGAAGTAGCCTAGACAGAGTGCATAAAATTTAACTGTCAACTGCACACAACTTTGGAATTGTACATACATGTTAGCAGCACAGTAGTTGTCTGTATAGTATGGAATACTGATGTAGCCTGGACAGTCACTGTCAGGCTACAAAAGGCACAGTTATGAAGTAATGAGAGACTGCCTATGTCCCTGCACAAGACAGCATAAGGAGAATGTCCCAGATATATCCATAAGTCAGCTGCAAGTAGCTTCCATATCGCACATGCACTCAACTCACCCTGCCATCAGCCACAGGTTTATCACAGGTCATATTCTTGCTGTTGGGAATGAGTACAGTATGACCCCACATCTGTATGGGAATACTCACAGAATGTGGCATACTGAAGAGGTGTCCTATGCAGGTGTGTCCCTAGCTGTAAGTAGCACTTTGCATGCATCTGGACCAATGGGTCAGTATGTGTAGGAACTATTGCCATTAACACCTTGCAGACTTATCCTGTCACCTGAGGGGAATCCACTGGTTGCAGCCTGGGAATGTTGTAGTGACAGAATGCACTGGCCTGCTACAGATGGCCTGCCTCACTACCAAATGGCCTACAGTCCTCTGTCAAAGGCCTGTGCCTCACCCACACTGCCAATGTATGGTATCTCATGGGGTCCCAAAAAACAAACTAACACAGTCGACAGAACACAAATGCAAGGCCAAATTGACAAATCCCATTAGCATACCCCCCATGTCCTACTGAATGAACTTGGGACCAATCCATAAATACAACTGGCATGAAGGGCCAACTATAGGGATACTTCCCATATATCACTCGCATAATGTTAAGATGAGGATAGAATAACAGATTAGGGGGTGGAGATGCATGGACATCATGGAGTGTGTGAAGTCTGAAACTCTGATGTGTGCCCATACTACCTCCGGCTGCAAACTCAGTAATGGGTGGCTACAAACATGCTTGTAAACCACAATGTGAAGGGGAACTGACCAGATATATGAGCCCTGCCTCTGGGTAACCTGGGTGAATCTGTACAGCTGAGAGGTATGGCCACAGCAGGATATGGTCATTCTGTTAAGTTGATATATGTACAACAAGGGGATCCTCAGCCACCATATTACCAAGGAGCTGGACCATTTACACAGACCCATCAGCAAGTGTCTGTAACTACCCCTCCAGAATGGCAGGATTGTGCAAAAAATGTGTAGGCTGTGGACCACAATACTGGACTCCATCTTATTTTTCCAGTAAACAACTGTGAGCAAATAATTATATCTGTCAGTAGTTGATGACATAATACATGACAGTGTAAAACTGTACATATGCCTGAATATCTCCACTAACACCAACCATGTAACACAAGCAGCACAAACAGTAATAGTTACAATATCCCCCTATCTGTCGCCCATTGTGATACCATATTGTAAACCTATCTACAGATATCCTGCAGAAATAGGTTGCTATCTGTAGGCTGAGAACACCAAACCCTGGACTGGAGTACAACCCTACCTGGAATGGATTCACACACTTAATACGGAAGGTCATACTGGGCATGCTCCTACACTTAGAGAAATGAAGCCCATGTCTGACAACACAGTGAACTATACCATGTCTGACAACACAGTGAACTATACATATCTGTCATTTGCAGATGTCTGTGCACACACACCAAATTGTACACCATTTATGCTTCACACATACATTGGATAGGAATACTCACACATATCCAAGGCCAACACACCATAATATGTCAAACATACACACACAGAGATGTGGGGAAGAGAGAGACAGGCAGTGACAGATAAAATTCCATTATAAGGTCTGTGCCACCAACTACACATCTAATTGACTGATATTGTATGATGTGCTGATGTCAATCACTGCAGACATTCATTTTGGTAGCCCTCAGCCCTATAGTGTCTGTGGTGCTTGTGATTACTATGTAACACAATAGTAAAAAACAGTATTTGTGTAGCATTTGTATACTCAGTCCTGTCAAATGTAAAGATGTGTTTGACTGAGTCTGTGTGTGTGTTTCCAGAGGAATGATTTTTTGGCCCATTCACACACACACTGCACATCCCATTGTCCATGATAGCACTCCTGCTGATGTCACTCACCTTGAAATAACACTCTGGCCAAGTCTCATTCCTATACACTCCATGGCACTCGCAATAACTGGATAATACTATAGTGTAGTAAACTGGTAAGACAGGAGTTTCAGTCCTGGTCTTGGCAACTCTGAAAATGTTTTTGTGTGAGCCTTTGTTGACACCTGCTTTTGTGTTCATTCACACTTACTGCACTTCCTTCTTTAGCACTCCAGCTTGTGTCACTCACCTTCAAAGACACCTTTTGACAGCTCTCCAACATATAACTGCAGTGGTGCTTGCAATAACTGTATAATACCATAGTGTAGCAAATTAGTTAGGTAAGAGTTCTAATCCTGGTTCTGGCAACTGTAAAAATAAATGTGGTTGCGTGTGAGTCTTTGTTGACACCTGCTTTTATTTTCATTCACACTTACTGCACTTCCCTCCTTTAGCACTGAAGCTGATGTCATTCACCTTCAAAGATACCTTTGGAGAGTTTTCCAACATATAACTGCCATGGTGCTTGCGATAACTGTATAATGCCATAGCATAGCAAACTAGTTAGGGAGGAGCTCTAATCCTGGTTTTAGCAACTGGAAGTGTGTGTGTGAGTCTTTGTTGATATCTGATTTTGTGTTCATTCACACTTACTGCACTTCTCTCCTTTAACACTGCAGCTGATGTCACTCACCTCCAAAGATACATTTGGACAGCTCTCCAACGTATAATCACCACGGTACTTGCAATAACTCTGTAGCACTATAGTGCCAATACATAGCTAGGTAGGGGTTTGAAACTCAGTACTGGAAAGTGTGTGTTTGTGTGTGTGTGTGTGTGTGTGTGTGTGTGTGTGTGTGTGTGTGTGGGGGGGTCATCAGTATCCTGTGTGGGGGTTCTGGGTTGGGGTGCAAATAACAGGATCCATTGCTGAGTGGGTTTTGCTACATTTTCATATTGATGACCCATATGTCCCAATCTCACTTTACAAGGCCAACAATTGTCAAACACCATAGAGGTTGTTGTAGACAATACACAGCCATGTATTTATATATAGGCAACCATTATAATACCCAGAGACCTCTTTTTACCCACAGATCATACACAAACATGCTTGGCTCTTTCTCTTCCTTACTTTCTTTTCCTCTGTCTTTCTCTCTCCTTCTCTCCGGTAGATGTGGAAAAATGCATCTGGTTTGCATAGGCAGCAGCTTGACTTTGGTAGGTAATGCTCATGATCAGCTGATAGCCTGTGCACGAAGTGGAGTCCTCCACTTGCTAATTTCATGTGGAACACCTGTGGTATCATTCCTATAGCCAATTGCATAGAAGCACACTCCTATAAGTAAGTTGTGCAAGTGGGTGTTGGCCCTTCTTCCGCACTGTGAGCTGGACTTCATGTGGGTGTGTGAGAAACAGCATCACAGAGGGTAGTTGGAAATACAGTTTACAACAAACACTGTGGAGACAGGCCAACAAACTGGAGGGGGATGTTACAGGCATGGGGCCAGAATGTAAGTATTGCTGTTCTACATTTGAAGTAATGTTGGTTTAACAGGGTTTGTGTGGATATGGCTGTTCTGCATGACTTAAAGTCTGGCATGCCAGTGTTATGTGGTTGAAAAACTCTCACCTGTAGGGCTATCTGCAGACTGGCCAGACCCCCCGGATTTACTAATCTTCTGTGCAGGACTTGCTTAATCCTGCACAGAAGCAGAAATTTGGAGCAGGATGGCAGCATGGCATGCATATTAATGAAGGTACACTGACTGAGCTCCCAATCTTACACAGAGCGTATAGGAGTGCAGGGGGTGTGTCTGAGAGCACAGCTTTCAGAATATACATGCCCCCACAATGAAGGACAGCAGAAAGGCCAAAGGAATGAGCGAGAGCGCTCATAGGTGTCTGCATATTCCCAGCAACATTCTCCCATGTGTACAACAGCAACAGTAAATACAAATCAAATAAACAAACATAATTTTTTTATTATGAATCCGATAAAAGCTAACCGAAGGTGCGTGGGTGTGCTCATTGCTTAGCTACGGTTACTACAGCTTAAATGGCTGAAGAGGATAACAAGGTAGATATATGCAAATGAAGCAGTATAGCAATAGTATAGTGGGCAGAGCATTCACCTTATGTGCAGGCATTCCCGGTTCGAGTCCCACTGCAGCACATTCCATTTTCCATGGCAAATCACATTATGACCAATATTTTAGTTGCATAACCTACTAAATAACATATATTTGTGAACTGGAGTACTGCATTAAATGCACATGTGAGATATCAGTGTCATAACATGGCAAAGTCCACAGATAAGCACATGTGCCCCATACAGTATATGTACACAGGAATCATGGATACAAATGGAAGGTAAAAATGCGCAATTTCTCTTTTCTTGATGTACTGGAAAATATTAGGGTTCAACCAAACACCCTAATTATGGGCGACTTCAACTACCCCACCATTAACTGGGAAAACTACTTATGCACCAATTCCTTAGCTCAACGCTTTCTGGAATTCATAAACTCCAATGCCCTGGATCAACTTATCCACACCCCCACCAGGGGAAACAATATCCTAGACCTAGTTATTACCAACATGAGTGATTGGTGTTCCACACCTGAAGTCAACTCCTTTTTTGTCCAATCCGACCATAAGCTAATCACCCTTGATATCCACATCCTGCCCCCACCCACCATTAAGGAAACCACTGTAAAAAATTTCTCCAAAGCCAACTTCATGCTTTTTAAGACAGAAGTGGTGAACTTCATGACACCCATGCAGATGGACAATACAGTTACAACTGCAGAATACTACACAAATGCACTTTATAAGCACTTACACGAGTACATGAATCTTACTATTCCAAACAGAACCAAGATGCTATCCTCCAAAAAAAAGGAAGCCAATCTGGTGGTCCCCTGTCATAAACAATCTGTACAACAGAAGGAAGAAACTGTTGCAAAAGAGAGTAAAATCCCATGAGTGGAGGAGCTCCCTGGTCAGCCTCAGTAAGAAGCTGTGATCCCTTATAAGATCCTCAAAAGCTAGCTACAAAAACAAAATTGCCACAAATTCTAAGGACAACCACAAAGCATTCTATAGCTATGTCAAGAATCACGATGGCAACACCCAGATCTGCTCTGAGTTACAGCACAATGGCATGAAAATTACAGAACCAACTGATATTGCCAACAACCTGGCAGATAGGTTCAGTGCTAACTTTACTCCCCTCGTCCCCTAAAGGGCCCATATCTATACAGGAAGAATGCAGAGTCCTTGTAATCACAACTAAGCAGGTAAAAGATGCACTCTCTAAAGCCAAAAATACAGCATCCATGGGACCGGACAACGTCCCAGGCTGCGTTTTACATGAACTTCAGAATGAACTGGCACCCCACTTAAGCACCATGTTCAATAATAGCCTCGCATCAGGCTTTGTGCCCACTGAATGGCACACAGCAACAGTTACTCCACTCCACAAAGGGGGAGACACCACTGATCCCGGGAACTATTGACCTATTAGCCTGACGAGCCTGGTCTGCAAGGCCATGGAACGTATCATCATGGTACTCATAAACAAAGACATTGGTAACCTCCAAACTCTGGATCCCACCCAGTTCAGGTTTTGAAATGCAGATCATGCCTCCTGAACCTGATCGATTTCTTTGAGGCAGTCAGCAAAGCTGTAGATGAGGGTAAGGTGGTTCACACAGCCTATCTTGACCTCGCCAAGGCTTTCAACACCATCCCCCATTCTGGAATTATAGCTAAACTCACTAAACTAGGTATAAATCTCTATGTCACAAGATGGGTTGCCAACTGGCTCACAGACAGAACCCACACTGTAAAAGTTGCAGACTCCAAATCTGACCTCAAAGCAGTGAGAAGTGGAGGACCACAGGCTTCCGTCCTGGGACCTCTCCTCTTTGGTATCCACTTCTCTGAAGTACAGACTAACACAGAAGGCCTCTATCTAACAAAGTTCCTAGATGACTGCAAACTAGGAGCCATAGTCAAGTCCCCAAATGATGTGGACATCCTACAGAAGGGCCTCACTGAGACAGATGCCTGGTGTCAGAGCCATGGCCTCAAGCTCAATGCCAAAAAGTGCAGTGTCATCCTCTTTGATAAAAACTCTGAACCCATGAACTACCACATAGGCAGCAATCTACTTAACACTGAATGTGTGATAAGAGACCTTGGGACCTAGATGGACAGTAGTCTCTCCTTTGATAGTCACATCGCCACAGTAGTCAGGAAGTCCTTCTACGTGGCATACCTCATCATAAAAGGGTTCTCATCCAGGAAAAAAGAGGTCATTGTTCCCCTCTACTCAACACTCATTAGATCTATTATAGAGTACAACACCCCTTTTGGAATGTACCTCACAAGACATCTGCTGTAGCTGGAAAGGCCACAGAAGTACCTCACAAAGAGGATTGCTGGCCTCAAACAAATGCCCTACACTGACCGCCTCAAAAAACTCCAGCTTTACTCCGTAGCATATCACCTACTCTGAGGTGATCTCTGCCTAACATATAAAGCTTTGTCAAACCCAAAGCTGTAGGACATGCTACACCTAATGTAATCCCAATCCCTCAGTGCTACATGCTCTAGGGACCTAAACCTTGTCACCACAATAAACTGGGCATGCTGGAGGGATAGATTCCTGTCCAAGAGACTCACCATACTCTGGAACAGGCTACCCATCTATGTCAAGCAAAGTTTTTCATTAGCACTCTTCAAGAAAAATCTTGAGTGTATGGGAAATAGGAAATACACCCCAGGTATCACTTCTGTGTCTCTACTTGACAGTGGCACAGGAAAATAACTTTCTTGGGTGGCGTAAGCCAGGGAACCTTGTTGGCTAGACTTACATAGGCCCTTGGGCCGATAGCCTAGTACCTACCTATGAACCTATGAACCTATGAATGAATGACAACTCTATACAGCTTCCAAATCCCCCACCTTCCCAAGAACCATTAGATATTGCTGTCTAAATCAGTGCAATTGTAAGCAGGAGTAAGCCTTAGTAAGCAAGTGTAAGCACCAATAAGCAGTAGTAAGCATATTTAACCACTAGTAAGCAAGTTTAAGCCCATTTGCATGGGGGTAAGCAATGCGCACTCAGGTTAAGAAATATTGAAGCTAACTCTCTCGGAGGTTAGCATTGCTTACCCTTGTGCAAACCGGCAACAAAATAAACAGCCTTGCAGGCCTTGAACCCAGGACCCTATACACTATAGTCTTAGTAGTTAACCTAGCCATCACAGCAGTACAGAAGAATGAGGTATCACCAAACAAGTCCTCACTATAGTAAAATCAAACTGAAAGGAATCAGTATACAGTCATATGTTCTATCACCCACTACATAACATAAATATGTGAACTGGAGTACAGCAGTAAGCCCAGATGTGAGGTGTAGTTGTAATAGAGTGTTGAAGTTCTCAATAAAAGAGAAGGACCCCATACAGTGTACATATACATGACTCATGGATACCAGGCATATACATAAGATGTAATGAATAAGAAAACAATGCCAAAATGAAAATACAGTGCAAGGTTTAACGTAAGCAACGCTAAGCATTGCACCAGCCAGCTTAGGAGGTGTAAGCAATGTGTAGGTCAACTAACTCAATGTGTCCAGTGGTATACCTCTTTAAACAATGCCAACAATAGATAAGCAGGTTTGCTCATAGCGTAGCCTTTTCAAAACTGGCCAATCATGGAAAAGTGCAGGGAATCAGCCCTACTTAAACCCAACAAGTGGGAATACATCTCATAACTGGTTGCAGCTTCCTCTTGCAGGCACAATGGCAGAAAGGGGAGAAGGTGTGCTCTTCTGGGTGCAGTGCTGGTGCATTAAGGAGTCCAAGGTCATGGCAAGACTCCTAATTAAAGACCATGCTCAGAGACTGCTGCAGGGCCAGTACCAGTACCAGGGCTCCCAATATAAGGCAGAGGCCTGGGACCATCTCCCCCATGACCTCACCAGTGCCACTGGCATACCCTGAACTGGTGAGCAGGTCAGGCTCCACTATGCCAACCTGAAGTGGCATAAGGGGGGGGACTTTTTTATCAGTGGATCCAAGAGGCTAGAATGGCAGGGGCTGTCCCAGCTGTGTGTAAGTATCACTCCATTATGTGTGTAATAATTGCCAGCTCATGTATATCATGGATAAGTATGGCTAAATATTCCTCTTATGTCCTCCACAGCTGCAAGTGAGCAGGCCATGAACCAGGAGGCCCATGGAAGTCACCTGGAGAGGTTGTGACACGAGGCAGATCAGTAATACTCTTACATGTACTGTCATAGGAAATAAATCTAAAAATATTAGTAAATTAATTGCCTGTATAAAACCTGTATTGTTTACGGCAAGTACTGCATACACCAGAGAATATGGCAGGAAGAGTCTCATATAGTTTGTATGTAAATAAAAGTGTAATAGCCTGACAACAAAGGTCTAACTGCTGGACTGCATGTGTATACTCTGGTATCATATGGTAATGTAGATTTGCAATCATGTAATAGTATTGTTGTATTAAGCACTGCTACCCACACTGTGCACCATAAATATAATGTGTAGGAATGCCTGTATATGACTGGTGTAATCCCCAGAGGCCATTTAGTACAACTGCGAGACACATAGACAGAAAACAGTGAAAAGGCAGACCACAAAATCCAAATAGCACATGCAACTGAGACGTGAACTGTCTTATTTTTAGCACACACAGCCATGGTTCAAATCCTGGCAGTGGCAGTAGTCTGCATACAGAATCATACCCCACAACTGTACAGATATGTCCAGAATATCCAGTAAAGTGGCCCATATCTGCTACCTGTCAACACTTCCCCCTAGGAAATCAGTGGGATGATCCCACACATATAGGCAGCAAACAGGAAATGCAACTGATTGACACACATATATGAGAACAAAGCTGGCACACTAGAAACATCCCAAAACCTTATGACAGTAAGAAGCCACATATGTCCCATTTACACCACCATGTTGTCAAGCTGTGGCCAGAGTGTGTACAGTAACAGAGTGAGATGTATGTGCATAATAGTAATGTGGAATCTGGTACTGTGTGTGGCAACATTCAGGTAATGCTAACAAACATTTCTCCCACAGGTCTGTCAGATACCAACACTGTGCCCAGAAATACAAGAATTATACCCTGCACTGGTACTGTTTACTTTGGTATTGTATGGCATTGTGACTGATGCAGTTGCTCTGAATAATAAGGTATTACTCATCACTGTTGCCCACACTGTCCTACAAAATATAACTGTCTAGGAAGTCCTGTATAAGATTGTTGTAATACAAGGTCAGAATGCAAAACCACAGGAGAATTATAAGACAGAAAGCAGATAGGAGATATACAGCAATATCTATATAGCACACACAACTCTGATGGACAGTGTTTAAGTTGTACCAGATACAGCCATGGTCTGGATCCTGGAAGTGGAAGTAAGATGCATACAGAACCATACCCCACAACTGTACAGATAAGACCAAAAATTCCAGTATAGGGGCCCATATCTGCTGCCTGTCACCCTGTCACCCATGGAAAGTCTGTGGGATGATCCCAGATGTTTAGGAAGCAAACAGGGAATACAGCTGATTGTCACACATCTATGAGAACAAACTTGTCACTCTAGCAACTCCCAAAACTGTTATGAGAGTAATAAGCCAAGTATGTCCTATCTACACCCCCATGTTGTCAAACTGTGAACAGAATGTGTACAGTAACAGAGTGAGATGTATGTGCATAATACTAATGTGTAATCTGGTACTTTGTGTGGCAACATTCAGGTAGTGCTAACAAACATTGCTCCCAGAGGTACGTCAGATATGAGCACTGTGCCAAGAAATAAATACCTTGCTACACTGTACTGGTACTGTTTACTCTAGTATTGTATGGAATTGTGAGTGTTGCAGTTGCTCTGAATAACAATGTATCACTGATCACTGTCACCCACACTGTGCCACATAATATAGCTGTGTAGGAAAGCCTGTATAAGAGTGTGGTAAGTCACTAAAGGTTGAATAGGGCAATAGTCTAGATATGTCCCGGTTCACCTGCATGTGGACAATACATGGCCAGAGTCTGTGCAGAAAGAGATGGGCATCTATGTACACAACATCAATCCAGAATCTGGGAGTATGTGTAGAAACAGTTAGTTAGTGTTAAGAAACGTTTCCTCCACAGGTATACCAGGTAAGAGGTGTATACTGCAGGTAAAACCAGTTCATGTACAAAGATGACAACAACCATATCACTGTCCAAACTAAGGCTATATGGTAGTGTAGTAATACTTGTAAGGTACAGATAACTGCACTGACTAGGAAAGTAATGTGGACTACAGGAATCTACTAGTTGTTAATTGACATGTTTCTCTCCCCCCACCATATCTCCAACAATAAACTACATACCCACCTCAACTGGTATGTAATGACTTCACTGTTCTGATTATGTCCTATTGGTCGATAATTATTTAAATCTGTTTCCATGCATGTGCTATATTGAAATATTCCAACATTGGTGGCGTGGTGCCATCAATGTACCTGCATGCTGTTGTTATTACCACTGTGGTCCCATATATGCATGTGTTCCATTTGTTATGCAACTGTTCTGTATCTGGTGTCTGGGTTAATGAGAATATATATGCATGCTGTTATACCTAACCCTGGAATGTGTTGACTATTACTAACCCACATATGATGATAAAATTTAAACACCATAGCAGGTTTGGGAAGGCCAGTCCCAGCAGACCCACCTGTCCCACCTCAGCTGGCTGTGGCACCAGGTACCAGCACGTCTGGGGCCCAACCCGGGACCTCTCATACATTGGTCCTGCACCACCTTCAGATGGAACTATCTCAGGGGATGGGGCTCATCCCCCCTGGGAGCGGGCATGGACAGGAACCTGTCACTCATCGCCAGGTCCGGGTTGTGGTGCATAGTGAGCTCCGCAGGGAGGTTGGAGATCTGCTATGCCAGCTTGAGTGTGTCACAACTAGAGGGTCGGCCTGGCTCTTTGACTCAGCCCCAGCGCAGCCACCTTCGAAGCTCTGAAGGTGCAGTGATGACTGCCCATGGGTGGGGACCTCAGTCCCACTGTTTCTACTAGGGGACTCATGGGCTTCTGATTTCCCAACACCCCTTCCCATCAAGGTGTCTGCCCCCACATGTGTCCTATACCACCCCTGTATGCATCTTGTTTGTCTTGTCTGTTAACCTACCCAACCTACCTCCCCAAATATACCTACTATCCCTCCCCAACATCCCACTCTGACCTAAAAAAAAGAAAAGGGCAATCTGTTCCCAAGAAAAAAATCTTGCTCCATACATAGCTCTCCGTTTCACACACGTGTCCACTGAACACATGTAATCAGGTCTAATTGCATCACAGCAAATTATTGTTGTCCTCACCTCCCTGAGTGCCCAAATCTACCTCCAAATTCAGGTTATATGCACAGCTGTTGCTGTAGAAAAAATGGGCAGCTATGGATCTTCCATAAACATGTCCTGCACATCCCTAGCTATTTTCCCTACTGTCTTTTCCTCTTTGTGCCCTTTTTCACCACTTTTCTATCAACCTTTTTTTCTTTTATTTTAAAGAAATTAGGGTGGGGTAAGCAAGAGTAAGCACTTTTAAGCAGCAGTAAGCGGGATTAAGCTTGTTTGTGTGGGGGTAAGCAATGCCTACACAGGTTAAGCAACTGAAAAGCTAATTGAGTATAAGAAACTGTAACCAGAAATTAGCAGTGCTTACCGCTGCAAAAACCTGCACAAACCCGCTTAAAACTGCTTAAACGTACCTTAAACACTCTGTATCCAAAGGACCTTGTTCTGCCCAGCAACAAAATAAACAGCCTCTGCAAGGCTCGAACCCAGGACCCTGCACACCATAGCCAAAGTGATTTACCACTATATGTAAGCAGATATATATATCTATATAGGTATGTACGGACATACATCTGTAGATAAAAATGGGAACATAACAAAAACATATATGTCCACATGCACCATTAATGGGGTTGAGAGGCCCCAAACAACATACATCTTGTACAAATAGGTATTTCCCCCACAGCCAAACACGTCTGCCCTGCAATACACTACCAACTGTTGCAGATCCCATAACCAGGACCTGACATGTAATGGGCACAAGATGTTAACAGTGCTCCATCCCACCTGTATGATGTCAGGCTGGTATCAGTAGCATATCATGCAGTACAGTCTGGCTCCCATAGGGAATGTACAATGTGGAAGCAATCAACATCCCTGGGATACATATACACAGACACACACACACACACACACATATATATATATATATATATATATATATATATATATATATATATATATAAAACTACACATACACATGCAGAGATACATATTTAGAAGGTGCACACAATATGGAACAGCCACTATGCCTACAGTTACCACCTTATCAACTGGACACTGTATGAGCCACCCATACAAATGAAAATCATTCCCTGCAACATATACCCACATAGAGGTCAAAGGATATGACACCACACACATGTTTGCATACATGGGAAAGCTTTATTTGTGTACTATTACAGTTGCATATGCCATGTCATATAGCTGTTTAGACACTGACATCCATATAAACAGAGGAATGCAACTGTGAAACAGATATACTAATACAGTAGTCTTGAAAGGTTGACATATATTGCTGTCCAGGCTGAGGCCTTCAAGTAGTACAAAAGTAAAGACAGACTGAGCCACAGGATACCAAACAATCAACAGTAAGTAATGCAGATGTATAGTTCAGCAGCCTCTATCTACACACTGTACACAATCCCTAGGGGGTAAAGACCTCAGCTGACACAATGGGATGTAACTATTACATAACAAGTCATAACTGACACTTTTACAATCACACTGAAAAACAGAATAGTCTGTATGGCAGGAGGCAGTAGGCCTGCATTTACCCAAGGTGGGTTGTATGGTAATACCCCACATGTTGTAACAGCCTAAGTTAATTATGGTGCATCCCCCTCTAGACTCAATAATACAGGGCCATATACCACTGTTACATACACTGACATCTGGAGTACATAAGGGCACACATGTATTGTGTAGGCGAGGCCCACACATATATGGCCCAATCCCTACAGTATGTGTGGGGGACACAACAGCAATGGACTGATGGCAGGAATGGCAACATGACATACTCACAGCCCACTACAGAACAACCCCTGACAGGATGTCATATGTGCAAAGCCTGGTATGTAGGTAGAAGACAGAGGCTGGAACACAGGCTCATATGTGTAATACTGTTGTCATACACTAAGCAAGTCACTGGTGTTACAGGATAATCTGCAACATACCTTTAGTCAGGAATATGAATTTAGAAACAGAAATGGATGTAGCCATGTACTGACAGCACTCAACACACACACTGCCAGTGATATATATCTGAAACAAGACCTGTGTGGTGGACAGACAAAACATAATAGGCACACCTCTGGCCATCAAGAGGATAGGCCCACAGTTGAGAGCTATGCAGACAGACTGCATTCCAAGTTAAACTAGTAGGTACACACAAACCCTGTAACACCAGTGCTATACAATGCATACAACAACTCTACTCACACTCTGTCTGTAGTTCTGGAACCTCCTACAAATATGCAGCTGGCCTGAGTATCCAGGTTCTCCTGTAAGAGGTACTGCTACCTGTTGTCTGTAACACTGATGCCCACACACAGGAATGATGTCCATCATACAGGAAAGGTAAAGTGACTATGCCCACATGATGTAGGGATTTATAATAGTTGGTTGCCATGACAGTTGTAATTGGAAGTACTACACAGCATGCTGCATGCAAGTAGCAAGTGGAGGACACTGATTGGTACAGAGGCCATCACCTGATCATGTGCATCACCTACAAATTCCATGCTGCAATCTACGCAAAGCAGATCATTCCATTTACTGGAGAGAGACTGAGAGAGAGAGAGAGAGTGCGTATAAGAAAAAAAAAGAAATACCAAACACTCTAGAAGAGTCTGCAGTCCCAGAACAGGTATGTGAAGTACATATGTATGTAACTGACCATAGTACTTGGCCCATAATAATGTGGAATGCTTTATATGTGCCTTTAGCTGTTGTTGTTGTAATGATGTTCAGCTGAACAACTGCTAAGGACAATAGAGTCCATCCCTGTGGGTAGTGGGCTATACCTCTAAACCATGCAGAGCAACACTGACTGATAAGATGTAAGCCATCATAGTGTGTGTTGTGTAATGGGAAGTATGTATGTCATGCGGCCAAAGGCTGGTGGTGGAAGTAATGCCATTATGATGGACACATGGGATCCACAGCCCACCCCTTGCAGAATACTCAGGTTAATCTGTGTTGTAGCATGCAGGAATGCCATAGGTGTGTAATAGGGTTACCTGCAATCTGGCCCCACATATATCCCCCTAATGTCAGGCTGTGTCCATATGTGGCACCTGTCTGTGTTGCAGCAAGCAGAACAGTGCAGCTGTGCAGGAAGGTGTTTTGAGATTGTGGGCCTGATGTCTGAATGTACCCCACATATAGGTATGCATATGTGTACATATATGTTGTTGTTCTTTCAGCTTTTTCCCGGTAAGGGGTCGCCACAGCGGAACTTTGGTCCGCTAATGATTGGCAGTAGATTTTTACGAAACGCCAAGGTGACAGCTAGACACCCAACCTTCAATGAAGACACGCCCATTTGCGCACGCATGTCTATCAAATGCCACCCAAATGCAGGGAGGACATGCAGACTCCACACAGAAGGCACTCCCAAGCCAAGCCGAGACTCGATCGGGAGAACCTCTTGCTGTGAGGTAACCATGCTACCGCTGTACCATCATGGAATGTATATGTGTACATATATATATATATATATATATATATATATATATATATATATATACATATATATATACCGTATGTCTTTCTAAATAAGACCTAACCAGAGAGTAAGGCCTAGCATGGTTTTTCCAGGGTGGTCATGATATAAGCCAAACCCCAAAAATAATCCCCAGTTAATATCATCAACAGCACCCGACGGACATGTTGAATTATAAAATAATATTATTGACACCTGTTGACTGAGGTTGTCATACTCTGCTCTCCATTTTCAGACCATTCGGACACCCAACTTCTTCTCTTTGCAGAAAGTCGTAAGACTCTTTCACTGGGAGTCCTCCGTGGTTCTTACTGTAACCCTAATTATCACTCACACTTGATGGTTGAGATCCTTGGCCCATAAACCCACCCAGGTGTACTTTGATCGGTCAAAGTACAGACAGTGCGCGTAAAGTGTGCACTCATGATAATGAGCAGCTGTGGTAGTGTCTTCTCTTCATAACCGGCACCATTTTGTGTTGCCACTCCAGTCGCCTAAGTCTTCAATTAACCCCCCCAGACAAGATGAGTGCAAAAAGAAAGAGCTATTCCATCAAGTACAAGAAAGGAATCTTGGAGGACTCCTGGGGAAAGAATCTGATGGCTTTCTGTAAAGAGAAGAAGTTAGATCTCTGAATGGTCCAAAAATGGCGAGCAGCGTACATTAACCTCAGTCAACAGGATGACAAGGGGAACGCTAAGAAGTGTAAGTGTGCTTCAGGTCGACAACCATTATTTCCTGAGCCTTGAAGACATCATCTGTGAGTGGATTGCTAACAGGAGAGCAAAGGCTTTGGCTGTGCGCAGGGCTGAAATTCAAGCATTTGCCCTTGCAATGGCACCACAGTTAGAAACATCTACAGAAGAATTCAAAGCATCCCAACATTGGCTGGATGGCTTCCTTCAGTGATATGAACTGTCTCTAAGAAGATCAACAACACTGTTCAAGCTGGAAGATACTGAAGTTATTAAACGTGCACTTGCGTTCAAGTCCTTTGTTGATGGCATTGACTTTTCTAAATACCAACTCTCCAACATGATTGCTATGGATGAAACTGCAGTGTTTATGGGGCAAGGATCTCAAACAACAGTTGATCAGAGGAGTGCCTCGTCAATCTACAGTCCCTCCACTGGTTATGAGAGTGCATGTGTTACCTGTATTTTGGCAATTCATCTAGATGGAAAGAAAACCCCACCTCTAATCATTAGTAAGGGCAAGAAAGATAAGATTGAACGTGTTTCAGGCATTTACATTCTTGAAACCGAAAAAGCCTGGTACACACAAGCAGTTATAAGAAAGTGGGTCGATGTAAAGCTGCCAATTGTATTGCAAGGTGGCGAAAGAGGATTCAGCCAGCACTCACTGCACTAAAGAAATGAAGAAATTCCTAGCATGGGGGAGAATAGAACAAATAATGATTCACAGAGGAATGACTGCCTATCTCCAGACTCTTGATATTGTAATAAAAAAGCCATTCAAGGATCATTTGCACATGGAACTCAATGACTACAATGAAAATAGAATGGAGAGAAATTAGCATTGAAACTTTGTGAAGCCTAGCCTGCAAGAGGTCGTGACTTGGATGAAAAATTCATGGGATAAAATCACTGACAGCTGTGTTGCCAATGCACTACAAGCAGGCTACTTGGACAAGCAGTGCTCATTTAAGGATAGCTCTATTGCTAGGCATGACAGATTGGGGCCAATAGTGCTACAGGAAATGGAGTCACAAGAAATTCAGGCTGAAATTTGGGGGTTGGACACTTATGACAATGTTCCATAAGAAGATGACATGACTGTATTTGAATAACTGTGAAAACCAAGGTGCAGATATTCTGAAGTTGAAATGTTTGTTGCACTGTTTACGTAGAATTCTGCCACAACTGTCAACCCATTATTAGAACTGTTGTCCAATAATAGAAAAGTATGAAATAAATGTCAATTTGTGTACACGAATAAATGTAGATTTTTGTACATGAAGAAATGTTGATTTGTGTTCATTAATAAATGTCAATTTTTGTACATGGATAAATGAATAAAGGTAAATAAGGCATCCCCTGATAATAAACCCTAATGCGTATTTTGGCGGGTGAAAGAATACAAGACCCGGTCTTATTTTTGGGGAAATACGGTATATATATATATATATATATATATATATATATATATATATATATATGTATGTATGTATGTCTACAGATATACAGATACCCATGTGTAGATATATATATGAGCACATATATACATCACATATATCTACACATATATAGATATATACCTATATGCACATCTACATATATACAAACACATACACAAACATATATGTATGTAAATACATGTCCCCTATATTACTACCACAGTGCTGCATGCTATGTGTGAGGAAACAGCACACATAGCAATACACACAGATATCTACAACTGTCAGTGTGTGCAACATGGACAGGTATGTCACATGTGAACCCCTTTTGGGACCATATTGCCCTTATCTGTGAATTATGAAATGGAAATATGGGGAACTATGGTAGGTATCGTTGTGGAAGTGGTCAGGGTTGGTAGATATAGAGGACAGTCTACAGGGGTAGTATGTGACACATGTGGTGGGTAAACACCCTGGATGGTGTGTGTGGTCTGTGATGTGGACGCCCCATGGGCCCCAATATGGACACACTGGGAACAAGCCTCCCACCCACTGCTACTCACAACAGCAGTCCACGTCCTGAAGGTGCCTGGCGTGAAGGCTGAGCAGGAGGAGCATGTCTGCCCTGTGAATGTGTACTGGGTGCCTCAGAGTGATGTAGCACATCCCACATGTGTCTGTGGAGCCTGTTATGGAACAGACCCTGGACCTGCCCTCAGGGGACAGGAACATGTCTGTGTGTGCCCCCGGGGGAGGACAACATCCCCTGGGTTGGTTCCACCTGACGGTGTTGCTGGATCAGTACATTAGGAGGCCCCAGGGTGGGACACACATGTGATGTGGACAAGTAACATGGGCAGATGGGTTTGGAGAGGTGGTTCTGCTGGGCAATAGTGCATATACATGCTATTGTGTCACTATTATAGAACTATTATAGAACATATGTTGATAGTAATAGTCTACACAATCCCGGAACATGTCCAACAGCATGCATAGATATCCCCAATAACGCAGAATGTCAGATGTGCAGCAATCACAAAGTAGCCATATCACAGGTATATATGGAACCATAGTGGCCCTGAAAATGGCACGTAGGTGAATAGTCTGTAACAGGCCAGCAATGATAGTGTCCACACAGGGAACATGGCTACAAAGACATAGCACAAAGTGTGGTACAATACAATATCTGTCCCACTGGTAGGTAAACTGTAGCCATACCTGTGGAGTTGTGTGTACAGTTTGTTGTCACTGATATGGTGGGGGGGGTGACAGAGATGTGTATTAAGAACTGTGGTAACCATGCTGTATGAGTTGCTCAGACCTGTTTTCATCTTTATGTCTTTCACGCAAGATGCCACATGCACGGCTACCATCTTATTGAGCTGCTGAAAATGAAGTAGTGCTAACCTATTTAATCCAGTGCTACCCTGTCCTGTTTGGCTGGGCCATCCATGATCAGGAGGAGTGGACTGCCCTGTGGAATGACCTAGTCCACAGGGTCAATGATGTTGGACTGCACAACTGCAGTTATGAGCAGGTCCGGCATCATTGTTCTAACCTGCTTCACAATGCCCGTCGGCATGATGCTGCAGTCTGGGAGGATCACCTCACCATGGAGGGGGGGAGGCAATGCCATCCACCCCCCAACATGTGTGGAGGAGCTCCTGGCCAGCCTCGTGGCTCCTGCCCCTCCGCACACACACCAACCGCCAGACACCTTTGTGGAAGTGGGTGTCACCCACACACCGACTGAGGAGCGTGCAAGTAAGGCCATAGGGCACATCCGTAGACCACTGTTGCATATACATCCACTTCAGTACAGGTAGATCATGCATATATGGCATGTCATAGCTATATTCTATTGCTGCATAGTAGTGATAAACAGATGTCCATATGTGATAGTATTGTGGAAATGTACTGTTGATGTATTGTAATACTGCACCCACCCTGTAGCACTGCCACAGTTGTAGCCACTGACTATACATTTCTCACCCTCTTATGTAGATCCATCTGGGATACCACCAAGGCAGCAGCCTGTACCTGGTGTGTATGGTTTATGTAGATGCTTGCCAATACACCCAGCATGTAATGGCTATGGTATATGCCATGCACGCATCTAACACACCTACCCAGAATGCATGCTGTACATTGTTGCTGTGAAATGCACAAAATTTATCTGCTTTTACTGTATTTGTGTTTCTTCCTACTTTATTTTGCTTTTGCGTCATCTTAAAAGTACTCAGTTGTATGTATTACTGCTTGGTGTAACTCATTCTAAGCCTTTTAGTTTAAGCACTTGGACTTCAGACCAGTTGTTTTACATTAAGAAGGTTTGTGGTCTGCACTGTAGTGGCAGAACAGGTAGCTTACATCCTTCTAAGTTGGGAACTGCTGATTGAGGGCTCAGTGTCTGTTATTCTAAAAGTGTATTAATTCTGGTTTAAGCACTTGGGCTTCAGGCCAGTTATTTTACATTAAGAGGGTTTGTGGTCTACACTCTTGTGGGAGGAGAGGCTGGACTCTGCCCTTCTGAGCTGGGAATTTCTGGTTAAAGGCTTATAGTGCCTGCATATTTGGACTGCTTCTTACTGAAATTGGTACAGCTTGTTTGCTGTAGCATAGACTAGATCCAGGCCTGCTGAATCTAGCTTTGTTTGTATAACTTGAGCACTAATCCAGGCATTCTTTAAAGTATTCAATTGTATTTATTACTGCTTGGTAGTAACTTGATTAAAGTGTAGCTATCATTCTAAGTCTTTTAGATTAAGCACTTGGGCTTCAGACCAGTTGTTTTACATTAGGAAGGTTTGTGGCCTGCACTGTGGTGGCAGGACAGGTAGCTTACATCCTTCTAAGTTGGGAACTGCTGATTGAGGGCTCAGTGTCTGTTATTCTAAACGTGTATTAGTTCTGGTTTAAGCACTTGGGCTTCAGGCCAGTTATTTTACATTAAGAAGGTTCGTGGTCTGCACTCTTGTGGGAGGAGAGGCTGGACTCTGCCCTTCTGAGCTGGGAATTTCTGGTTAAAGGCTTATAGTGCCTGCATATTTGAACTGTTTCTTACTGAAATTGGTACACCTTGTTTGCTGTAGCATAGACTAGATCCAGGCCTGCTGAATCTAGCTTTGTTTGTATGCTTGTTTGTTTGCTTGTTATTTCCCTGAAATGCTAATTCCACCTAAAATGTGGCTTTCAGCGCTTCTGTGGATCCCTAGTAATATCTGCATTGCTTACTGTACGTATTTCCTTATTTCACTTGAAAGAAAGTTACTGTTTGTCATTTTTGCATTTAAGTTACCTGTAACACATTGCATTTAAGTTACCTGGCAATGCTCACTAAGTCAGAACTAAAAAATTAAAAGCACTACACCCTCACAAACTCCCCTTGAGTACCTTGTTCCCATTGGCCCTGTTTTCAATTATAAAGGAATTCCCAATACTATTCTAGCATGTCCAAAGGTCAGTTGTCAATCTCCTCTCCGGTCCAGCTGGTGAATCTGGGAATCTTGAGGCAATGTTACAACTGTCTCATGTACACAGACAACCCTCTCCTCCTCCCAACAAATTCCAACACATGTGAGAGATGCAACCATATAGCCAAACTGGAGGCTAAGCTCTCTCAACTCAGTACTGGCATAACCAGTCAGGAAGAGAAGGAAACCACACTCACTACAATTCCAGTCTCACATAGACCTACCACGACAGCAAACCAAACACATAAACACACAAATACATACTCGGAGGCTCTAAATAAAAATCTGCCTAAGTAGCAGAGACCTCCAAAGCAGACACCCAAGCAACTGCTACCCCAAAACAAAACATATGCAACACATAGCTCACAAAGCCAGTGTGCCAAACAGTCACAGCCCTTAAGGCTAAACAACACACCTGATACACTTGTAATAGGTGACTCTGTCGTCAGGCACACTGACGTCCCGCTCACCAGGCTGAACAAGGAGAAGGTCACGGTGAGCTGACTGTTGGGCGCTAGGATCCGCCACATAACACATGCACTCAGGTCACTCCAAGGCAAGTACAAATATGACTCAGTCATTGCCCATGCTGGTGTGAATGACCTGAGACATACCTCCTTGGACTACATGAAAAGAGACATAGAGGAGCTCTCTGAGCATGTAGCCCAGGCCGGTATGACCCTGACCTTGAGTAGCATCTTACCCTCACCAAGAATGATGCCACAATATGAAGACAAGATGATCAATTTCAAAAATTGGCTTAAGTATCGGTGTCATTGAAAGGGGATCCAATGCCTGTCAGCGTGGAATGACATGCTCGACAAGCCACGATGCTTCGCTAGGGACGGCTTGCACCTGTCACCCCTGGGCTTTCGGATATTGGCAAAGGCTCTTGCTACTCCCATAGTGCCTTTTTTAGGCATGGCTCAAAAGACAAACCCACCTCCATAGGTATCACAAGGGATAAGAAACTAACAGTAATGCTACTCAATGCCAGAAGTCTAAACCTCAAGATGCATGCACTCGAAATTCTCCTTAGCATGGAGAACATTGATATCTGTGCAGTAACAGAAACCTGGTTCAAGGCTCCCGAGAGCACCCCAGCACTACCAGGTTATACCTCATACCATGCTTTTTGGCCCCAAAACTTGGACCAAACCATAAAAGGAGGGGGAGTATCAATATTCATCAAAGATCCCCACACCTCCAGGTTGGTGGCACAGCACGAAGCATCAGAGACTATCCATGTGCAACTAACAGTGGGTAAAACTGCCTTCCAGTTTATAGCCTGCTACAGACCACCCTCCCAAACCCAGGTACCCCACTCGGCCTTCCTGAGAACACTGGAAAATATGAAGGTCTCTCCAAACACCATTATATTAGGCGACTTCAACTACCCAAACATAGACTGGGAGCATTCCTCTAGCTCCAACACCCTAGCCCAAAGGTTCCTAGAATTTATAAACTCAAATGCTATGGAACAACTTGTTACCACTCCCACAAGAGGGGAAAACATACTGGACCTGATCATCACCAACATGGGGACTCTATGCTCCAGACCAGAAGTGTATCCCTCACTGGCAAAATCAGACCATAAACTAATCTCACTGGATATTCACATCCCAACTCCACCCCCTGCCCAGAAAACCACAGTGAAAAACTTCTCTAAAGCAAATTTCACACTCCTCAAAACCGAGGTGGAATCCTTCAAGGCCCCCGGGCCTGTGGAAAATATGGCCCAGACTGCAGAATCCTTTATAAACGCATTCTATGAACACCTTCAGGAATGCATGGATCATGTAATCCCAAATAAAACTAAGACCCAATCCTCCAAAGGCAGACGTCCTGTCTGGTGGACCCCAGCCATAAACAAACTATACAATAGAAGGAGGAAGCTACTACATGATAGAGCAAAATCCCAACAAGGGAAGGCATCTCTGATCAGTATTAGCAAAAAACTACGGGCACTCATAAAATCGTCTAAGGCCAGCTTTGAGAGAAAAATTGCACAGGACACTAAGGATAATCACAAGGCTTTCTTTAATTATGTTAGGAACCTGGGTGGGAATTCCCAGATATGCTCAGAATTAGTTAAAAATGACAAAAAATACACCGAACCCACAGACATTGCCAAAGCTGACAGGTTCAGTGCAAACTCCCCCCCCACCAAAAAGGCAAATATCTATCCCAGCAGAGTGCTGCCCCCCTGACATCTCAGATGCTCAGGTAAGAGCCGCCCTCTCCAAAGCAAAAAATACAGCATCAATGGGACCAGACGGTGTCCTGGGCTGCATCCTACATGAACTCCAAGAAGAGCTAAACCCAAACATAAAACTACTGTTCAATCTCAGCCTTACTACAGGATATGTACCCAAGAGTGGCGTACAGCAACAGTGGTCCCTCTCCACAAAGGTGGTGCCTCAATGGATCCTGGAAACTATCGCCCCATAAGCCTGACTGGCTTGGTCTGCAAAGCTATGGAAAGGATCATCATGAACCTCATAAATAAAGATATTGGGGAACTACAGACACTGGATCCTACCCAGTTTGGCTTTGTTAAGGGGTCGATTTCTTTGAAACAGTCACCAAGACTATTGACGAGTGGAAGGTGGTCCACACAGCCTACCTGGACCTTGCAAAAGCCTTCAATACAATACCCCACTTGGGCATTATAGATAAGCTCACCAGCTTAAATATAAACCCCTATGTCACTAGATGGGTTGCAAACTGGCTCAAGGACAGAACCACATGGTTAGAATTGCTGGAGCCATGTCAGACTCCAAACCAGTTACAAGTGGCATCCCTCAAGGCTCAGTCCTGGGACCTCTCTTGTTCGGTATATATTTCTCGGAGGTACAGGCCAACATGGAAGGACTGTGGCTGACCAAGTTCACAGATGACTGCAAACTGGGCACCATAATCGACTCTCCAGCCGACACAAGCATCCTCCAAAAGGGCCTCATAGAAACAGGCAAATGGTGCCAGAGCCATGGCCTCAAGCTAAACACCAAAAAGTGTATAGTCATCCCCTTTGGCAAAACAAAGTGCCCACAAATTACCACATAGGTGGTAATCCATTAAGTACAGAAGAAGTAATTAGGGACCTGGGGACCCAAGTTGATAGCAATCTCTCATTTGACAACCACGTGGTCAAAGTGGTTAGAAAAACATTTTATATAGCCCACCTAATTATGAAGGGATTCACATCTAGATCAGGGGAGGTCATTGTGCCTCTTTACTCATCCCTCATCTGGCCCATAATTGAGTACAATGCCCCTTTTGGGATGTACCTTACCAGACACCTGCAGCAACTGGAAAAACCCCAAAAGTACCTCACCAAGAGGATCAAAGGGCTCAAACAGATGCCATATGCTGCCCATTTAAAGAAACTCCAGCTCTACTCAGTGGCATACTGCCTGCTCAGAGGTGATCTGTGCCTGACATATAAAGCCATGTCCAACCCGGAATTAATGGACATGCTGCACCTCAGAAAATCCAAATCCCATCGAGCTACGCTCGAGAGACTTGAACCTCAGCACTGAAATAAATAGGACATGCTGGAGGGACAGATTCATAACCCAGAGGCTCCCTTCACTCTGGAATAAAATCCCAGTCCAGGTTAGGCAGAGTCCCTCATTGACTCTCTTCAAGAGGAATCTTGATGAGTGGATGGGAGATCGTAGGTTTACCCCGGGTATCACTTCTGTGTCACTGTTAGACAGAGGCACAGTATACTAACCTCAAAAAAGGGCATAGCAAAATTAATTTAAAATGGGTGGTGAAAGCCAAACACACTCTGGCTAGGCTTATAAATGCCCTAGGGCAGATAGCCTAGTATGTACCTATGAACCTATGAACCTGTATATATCCAGCTATTACACAAGATCAAGTCCTGAAAGTGCTTTCAAAAGCTAAAAATGCTGCATCGATGGGTCCTGACAATATCCCAGGATGGATCATAAATAACAATAAATATGATTTAGACACACCTATAAAAACACTGCTCAGTGTCAGCCTCCATACAGGTTTTGTACCAAATGAATGGAGAACAGCTGCAGTCATTCCACTGCATGAGGAATGACCTTCCACAGACCCAAGAAATTACATACCTATATGTCTGACTAGCTTCATATGCTAAGCCATAGAAAGACTTATTATGGAACTAACCTCCAAACACTGGACCCATCTCAATGTCAATTCACCAAGGGCAGGTAATGCTTAGTCAGCCTGGTAGATTTTGGAAGTCACCTACCACAGGGAACTATAACATTGATGATACGCCACCAATAGCTGATCCAGTTCTTCAAGGTTTGGGAAATTATGTGGACAGTGACTTAACTTTTAACCAACATGTGTCCATTGTTGTAAGAAAGTCCTTTTTTATTGCATAGCTTATAAACAAAAGCATTGGGTCTAGATCTTGGTATGTCATTGTCCTCGATTAATCAGATCTCATTAGGCCAGTCATTGAATCTAATGATCCCTTTGGCATGTATCTTTTCAGAGACACAACTAGAATGCCTACAGGTATACCTTACTGTAGGATATAAGACTCAAACAGCATATCCTACATGGACCGACTCAATGCCCTGTTACTCTACTTCACTCTACTCAGTATCATACAGGCTGCTAGAAAGTGACTTGTGTCTGGCATAAAACGTCCTCTGACTCTATACTGATTGATTTACTGCACATCGGCATGTCCAATGGTGTAAGAAATTCTCAGTCTAGGGATCTAAACCTCTTCAGCAACATCAACAGAAGGGTTTGGCAGGACAGGTATATTTTACACAGGATACTACTTCTCTGAAACATACTTCACATCCACATTAAACAAAGTCATCCCTACCCATAATCAAGTTCATCTAGAATCTATGGATGGGAAACAAAAAATTTATCCCATAACTGCCCCCTGTACTAATAATGGACAGTGCCAGTTCCTAAATGCTTTATCCTCTACATTGATCCCCTTCAAATATCTATGGTATGATCCCAATTATTCTCATTAGAGGTAGTATATAATTATAGACCATTGGATTGGTAAGGCCAGTTTCTAACCAAATAGAATTGGTTAATTTGAACACAAAATGGAAAATGGCTAGGTTTAAAATGGCCCACTAGGACAGCTTGCCTAGTACTTACCCATAAACCTATGAACCTATTGAGTAGCATTGCACCTTCAGAATGGATGATGTCACTATATGAACAGAAGATGATTGTCTTTAATAATTGGCTCAGCTTTTGGTGTCTTTCAAAGGGGTAGAATATTTGTCAGCATAGGAGGATATGGGCAACAAACACATTATTTGCCAGGTATAGTCTGCACCTGTACCCACTAGGCTTTTGAATACTGACTAAAACATTGACTCCATCCATAGTGTCTTTTAAGGCAATGCCAAATTGACAAACTTCCAACTTAAAAAAATCAGCCCAAGAAATTTAAAGGTGTTACTATTGAATTCTAGGAGCCCAAATATGAAACTCCAGTCCCTTCAAGCTTTCTTCACCTTAGAGAAAGCAGACATCTGTTCAATTACTAAGCCACAGAGGGCCGACCAGCAGTGTAAGGACACAATGCCTTCCACACAATTAAGCCAACTATTGCACAGCCAGAGACTAATGGTGGAGGTGATGTAATTTACATCAAAAGCAAACATACCTCAAAGTTTGTCATACAGGATGATGCACATGAGATTTTCCTTGTCCAAATTACCATAGGTAGAGTCCAGTGTTATATCCTTGCAAGCTATAGATCACCCTATATAACTCACAAAACCCATAGTTCATACTCAGATCTACTCAAGACACTTACCATTTGACCCAATACCATATACTGAGATCCCTACATGACCCTGAAACTGCAGGCCCAGAAATTCCTGGACTTTGTAAACATAAACATCCTGGATCACTTAGTCCATATGCCCACTAGGGGTTCAAACATATTGGACCTGGTACTCTCAAATATGGGATAATGCTGCAACTGCTCCAGCCAGTATTGCGGTATCTCTGGTAAGTTCTGATCATGAAGCTGTCTCCTTTAAAATAAAAATCAGTGCTTTGACGCACGTCCTGTAACACTTATGATCTACTCTACGGCAAGTTTCCTATTACTATTGAGCACTTTATACATTTTCAAGCCCATCCACACCCCGGTGAACACAACTGTCTTTGCAGAATTGTACACTGAAACCCTGTACAATCATGTTAATAGATGTATAGAGACAGCTGTTTCTACCAGAAACAAGCCCAGAACAAAATAAAAAAGAAAAAATAAACAGCTTCCCTGGGAAATCCAAACATAAACAAATTGTGAAACAAAAAGAAAAATGTTACAGCTAAAATTAGGAACTGCAATGAGCCTAGAATGATGAAAACTCTTTCGGGATAAACAAACAAACCTTCCACATGACTGCCCACTTAGCTATGTCTGAAATATCAAAGGCAGTACACAACAGTGTGCAGAACTGATTGTTAATGGAGTCACATACAAGCAGGTAGACATTGTAGAAAATCTGCTGACAGATTTGCCTCTGATGCCCCCCCGACACCCTCAAGTAATACCATCAAATATAACCACCTGACTATCACTAATGAGCAGGTCCTAAATGCACTCTCTAGTTGTAAGTATACCACACTGATAATATCCCAAGATTCTTCCTAAATATCCTGAAGCATGACCTTGCTGGACATCTGGCGTCACTAATTAAACATCACCTCCAGATAGGCTTTGCGCGACATATTTAGAGGACTGCAATGGCCATTTCTCTGCACAAAAGGTGTCCATCAATGGACTCTGGGAATAACAGACTCATATGTCTGACTAGTCTCAAAGCCATGGAAAAAACTATCATGGATATGAGTAATAATGACAAAGGAAATGTTCAGACATTGGATACAACCCAGTTTAACTTTATCAAAGGCAGATCATGCCGGCTTGTCCTCGGAGACATCCATGAAAAAGTCACCAAGACAATGGATCAGGGCAAAACAGTGCATACCTTTACCTGGCTATGGCATTTGATACAATACCCCACTAAGGCATTGTAAACAAACTCATAGAATTAGACATTAACTCCTACGCTACATGCTGGATAGCCAGCTGGCTCTTATATAGGATCCATAAAGTTAGGAAGACCAGTTCCATGAAAAGTCTAATCACTAGTAGAGTTCTTCAGGATGCTGTGCTGAACCTGCTTATTTTTTGGCATTTCCTTCATGCACGTAAATGCCGATTTAAAGACCTCTGGCTGACCAAGTTTGCAGATGACTGCAAACTAACAGCAGCCTTAGAATCCCCACAGGACACTAGCATCTGACAGGAATAATTAACACAGCCATATGGTTAGTGCCAAAGCCAATGCTTAAAATTCAATGCTAACAAGTGCATAATAGTACCCGTAGGAAAAATGGCAACTCTTGGAAACTACCTTATTGTACACCCAATAGTCAGTGATTTGGGGACATATGTGGATAGTAACCTGGCTTTTGACCAATATACATCTAAGGTAGTAAGGAAATCATTCTATGTTGCTCAATCTCTAAGCACAGGCATGACATCTAGGTCCAAGGAGGTCATCGTTCCTCTGTATTCACCTCTCACCAGACCTGTCATTGAGTACAGCATCCCCTTCCATATATACCTTATCAGGCACATGCAGAAAATGGAAAGTCCACAAGGTTGCTCACAAAAAATACAGGCTGTAAACAACATGTCCTCTGCGGATTACCTTAAAGACCTATCTCTGTACTCAGTTTCCTACAGACTGTTTGCTGGCAACCTGTGTCTGGCATAAAAGACATTCTTGAATCCCAATCTGATAGACCTTTTGCACATCTGCAAAACAAATAACATCAGAAATACTTGCTCTAGGAATACTGAACTTTACTTTTGACATTAATAGGACATTATGATGGGACAGGTATGTGTTTCAGAAAATTCTGTTTCTCTGTAACAGACTCCCTATCCATGTGAAGTAGAATTCTTCCCTAACCTTCTTTAAGAATAACCTGGAGCACAGGATGTGAAACTGGAAATTCACCCCAGCACTAATGCCTATTTGTCTAGTGGACAGTTGCAGAGGCAGTCTAAAATCATACCTTGGCTTACACATACTCATTAAAATATGCTATAAGGGTTGGGAGGGTGGCCTAATGGTTAAGGTGTTTGCCTTACAAACACAGGGTGCAGGGTTTGAGTCTCACAAGGGATAATTGGCTAGGCTTAAAATGGCCCACAAGGGCATTAGCTTAGTAGTAATCTATGAATCTATGAATCTAAGGCTCACAAATGTGCATGATACATTTGGTATGCATAGCTAGGCTTATAAATGGTCTAGTGGCATTAGCCTAATGTACAACAGTAAACCTATGAACTGAAATTTCCAAGGAAGGTAGATAGAAGTAGTAGGAGGGGATTAATGGTTTGTGACCCAAATAGTGGAAGTTGGGAGAAATGCCTTGTGCAAGACAAAAAGTAGAGATGGAAGTTTAAGATGCGTAAGCAAAAAAATGAAAGAACATAGGAAATAGGCATCTGATAATGCTAGAAGTTTGGAGAGTTAGAAATATGAGGTGGGAAGAGAATGGGATGGGTTGGTATTATTATGTGTCACTTTCACTGGAGATTAGCATATGTAAAGTTACAACTATATTAGATGAGACTGTAATTGTGTATGAAATGATTTGGTGATTGGACTTGTTTAACAGAAAGAGGGATAATGTTCCAAATTTTAGAAACATAGTTGGAGTAGCTGGAGAGGTTACCTGCAGAGATGCTGGACTTTGATTTTAGTAGTAAGAGTTTCTCTGAAAAATGCAAAATTTTAAAATAGTTGTAGAAGATGATATTTGCAAGGGCAGGACAGTACTGAAGTTTGTAGATGAGGTGTTGCATGGTTAATAGTGGGGGAGTATGAAGGGTGGTAAGGTAGTTCAAACCAGTATAGCTTGCTGAGTATATGGTATATTAGGTGCAAATTTATCAACTTTATTATAGTTCTGTTCCATTTATTGTAGCTGAGTAGGTTGCAAATTGACACATATGTGTCCAGAATAGAGTAGTATAGGGAGAAGGAGGGTAAAGGTAGTATGTTTTCCTGCATAATTAGCCAGATATGATTTGATTCTGTATTATATTCTGATGCATTTTCTTATTTGTTGGCTGTGGCAGTCAAACTTCAGATTTTTGACTATGAAGTCTCCAAAGGGCATGTATGTTGAACAAGTTCTATTTTTATGTTTTCTGCTGAATTTGCAGAAAAAAAATTCTGGATTTCAGTTGTTTGGGGTGAAGAGAATTAATTTAGATTTTTACAGAGTATTACATTTTTGGAAGGTCAGATAATGGTGGTATAGTCAGCATATTGTATGATTTGGGCACTTTTTCTATGGCTCAGGAAAGGTCATTGATAAAGACCTTAAACAAAATAGGAACAAGGATGGTCCCTTGGGGGACATAAATGGATACTGGGAAAACAGCAATTTTGTTATTTAACAGAATAGGATCTATTGGTGAAATAGCTATTGAATCAAGACAGGTATTGTGTGATATTGGAGAGAAACTGGGTCTGCATACATCTGTGTAATATTATGGACAATTAGACATTATGGTAATGGAATGGTGGTTAGAGAGTTTGGTTGAGTTTCCCAATTTATAAAGTGAAAGAATATAGGAATTTTCCAGAAAAGTGGATATGGGATTTAGTGGTGGATTACTTAATTACAAAAGAGACTGGGTAAGCTATGACATCAGCAGCAAGTTTCATATAGTTGGCACATATGTCATGAGGTGAAATATATTTTATGATTAAGGCTGAGACAGGTTTGAGTGAGAAGAAGTTGTTTTGGTTATTGAGTTGAAGTGGGATTTGTAAAATGGAGGGGGTTAATTCATTGAGAAGAAACAAAACTGACTGTACTTTTAATAATGTTGTGGTGTTTCCTGAACTGTTGATATGAGATAAGTTGGAGGAAGGTTGGAAAGAATGGACAGGGTAACAAAGTTTGTTTGTGGGTATCCAGAAGAATTTTGGGTTGGTGTGGTTATTAGCTTGGAGATTAGTATATACATTTTTATCTAATTTAATATGGTATTTGGCATGGTTCCTCAGCTCTTTGCAACATTGAAGGTCTGGATTTTATTAAATATCCAACATTTCAAGGCTTTATCACTTTGTTTCATGAGTTGTTTGTAATCTTTGATAACTGGGAGGCAGGTTAAGACTTAGCTTATTTTGTTCAGAGTGGGTCCAATTCATTTAAGATGTATAGGAAGGTAATGTTAAATTCAGAGACTGCTTAATCTTGTGGAAGATGTTTTAGGTGGTGCAAGTTACAGAATTTTAGGTTGGTGATAAAAGTATCTATGCTCAGAATAGAAAGATTATGTACTGTGTTGAGGAGGGGGTTTCTTTGGATGTTAGTTTGCTGTTGTTAACAAATATGGGGAGGTCGTCACTTAGAGAGAGAGTCAGCTAATGTTCCAGGGGAGGAGGAGATTTGTTTGGAGAAGAGGTAATAACCCAGTTAATAATGGTGATCTTGTTTCTGTTCATATTGTAGAAATTGGGGGTATTGATTAACTGTGTGAGGATGTACACATTTATGGATTTGGCTGGGATGTTAGTGTCAAGAGAAAGCGAATCAATGGTAAGATCACTCAGTATTATTATTATTTCTTGTATATTATTTGAGGTCCATCAGAAGAGGTCTTCTCTAGTACTGATGTATTATGGTGGTTTATAGACTACAATAATACATAGGTATTTGTTCTGGTTAAACTTGAGAAGGGACATTTGAATTTCAGGATTATTAAACTGAAGAGTGTTGAGAGGTCAATGATCATGTTGGAAAGTGATAATATACATGACAGCATCACCGCCTACCCTTTTATATTTTATAGCTACATGTATTATGTTCAAACATGGGGAATGATTTCATCTTCTTTTACATCTGACTTTAGCCAGATCTCAGTTAGGATGATTATGTCTGCAGAAATTTGTGTAATACAAGCATAGAATTTTCTTAACATGTTACAACTGTATCTATTTATTTTATTTTTGATTACCAGGACAGTCCAACTGGGCCAGAAAATGCCCATTTTCAGCAGAGGCCTGGGGATAAAAACTCCACAGTCACTACCAAGCCTTGAACCCAGGATCCTGTGCACTACAATCACAGCAACGTACCTCTACTACATCTTTCAAACATCATGTACAGATATTTTAAATCACAAGGTATCATATTACACTACAAAACCTAAAGTATAGATATTCTAAATCACAAGCTATCATGGTACACAACAAAGTATAAGAGTGAAAAAAATGTAATGAGAAAACATAGAACATATGTTCCATAATAGAGTGCAATGATAAACAATTACATGAGTTGGATAAAATATGTATGGAAAAACTCAGCAGTCATATTATTTGTTGCATAAATTAGTATGTGATAAATGAGACCTGAGACAATTCTAATAAAATATTTATAGAGATATTAGAGATTAAATGATGAGACAGTGAGAGTAAATTGAGTGATGTCTTAGTATGAGAGAGCTGTTCATATTATGGTTATAGAAGGAAGAAGGATGGACAGAAGGAGATTATAAGAAGAGTGCAGGGTGGGCTGCCTTCAGTAACAGGTGAATAGGGAGGAAAGAGAAAGAGGCAGAGGAAAGGTCTGCAGAGATGAAATGGATAAGGTAAGGCAGTGGTAAAACAAAAGGAAAGAGTGGAGTAGGAGTTTGGAGAGGATTGTGAAGTGTGGCTTAGGCTGAATGGGGTGAGTGAAGAATAGTGTGTAGGTTCAGCCAGAACTGGCACAGCAGCAGGTCCAAGATTTTGTAAAGTATTCTTTTAGGATGAATGTACAGTGGGTAGGTTAGAAATAGTTCTGGTGGT
This sequence comes from Protopterus annectens, assembly GCF_019279795.1. Lineage (NCBI taxonomy): Eukaryota > Metazoa > Chordata > Ceratodontiformes > Protopteridae > Protopterus > Protopterus annectens. Next base: position 1,353,093,727 of record NC_056744.1, on the reverse strand, counting down.
TAGAGATAAAGAGTTCCATGTTTTGCTACTGAGTATAAGTATAGGCTTTGTCCAGGGGATTTATTTGGTTTATTTATGGTGAGAAGTTGTCTTCTGATCTAAGAGTTCTTTTTTGGAAAATATATGTTTGTTAAAGAGGTATAAGATGGGCAAGCAATGGTTTGTATATGATTTTATGTATTGTTATAAGTTGAATGTAGAAGAGGTGGGGAGAGTTCCAGCCAGCTAAGGGTATGCGGAGCTTTTCCAGTGATGAGTAAAGGAGGATGAATTAGTAGTAAACTTGCCAATTTTGTTGTAGCAGCTTTTACATTTTTTTTTTTTAATGGAGGATTGCAAAATTGGTTATAAATGGTGCACCATAGAGTAGGAAGGGCAGAAGTTAGGTTTTGCTAGAGTAATTTTTTGTGGGTGTGCTCAGAAAGTGTTTGGTTCTGTATAGCATGCTTAGTTTTTGATGGGTTTTTCTTGATATTGCTTTGGATGTGGACATCAATTTAAGTGCCATTTGCTGAAAAGATTTTGAAAGACGCTTTGATAGGAGTGTGAGTTTTTGGGGTAAAAAGGAGGAGTTTGGGTTTTTTTGAGGGTTGAGTAGGAGTTGTGCCATTGTAAGCCAGGTTTCAATGGAGATGACAGCTTGTTGAGTGACTTCTTACCGGTGAGTTAAGATATTTGAAGAGCAGATGATGGTAGAGTTATCTGCATATTGAATCAAGGTGCCTTCACTAGAAGATGAATGCAGGTTATTGATAAAAATATTGAATAGTAGAGGGCCAAGGATGGATCCCTGTGGGACTCCTGTAGAAGTGGTAAGGTATCCAGAGATGGATTCTTGCAATTTTACAGTTTGTTGCCTATTGGCAAGGTAGTGCTGCTAATGTTTATGTATATGATGTAGAGAGAGGAATAATTTGAAGACTTGTGAGAAGCAGTGTAAGTGTGAAGAATGAGAGTATTGTGTATTGACTGTGTGTGTGTGTGTGTGTGTGTGTGTGTGTGTGTGTGTGTGTGTGTGTGTGTGTGTGTGTGTGTGTGTGTGGTGTGGTGTGTATGTGTGTGTGTGTGTGTGTGTGTGTGTGTGTGTGTGTGTGTGTGTGTGTGTGTGTGTGTGTGTGTGTGTGTGTGTGTGTGTGTGTGTGTGTGTGTGTGTGCAGGGGGGGTAGCTGACCCAGGATTTGGGTGAAAGAAAATGCTTAGTCTCATGGTTATGTGAAAGTAATGGGCAATAGAGAGACATTTTGCTCTGGTTCTGTTTTTATGATCCAGTGTCAGATTGGAGGGTTTGGGTTATGTATACTTTGTTTAAGAAGATGTACTATAGATGGGGAGTATAATCTGGGTGTAACTGTAAAAGGATAGTGACTAGAGTCAGATAGTGAGGTTTGTGATTGGCAGAGTGGTTATGGCTAGGAAATCATGGGGAGAAGTTAAGTGGGCTAAAAGAAGAATTACTGAAAAAAAGAGCAATTGAAGTTATGACATAGTGGGAGCATGAAAGAAAGCATGATTAACAAGCAAATATGAAAGCAAGGGAAAAGATAGGGATTCATTTGTGATGGCTATAAAAAGCAAAGCAGCAGAGGTTTTGTAATGGTATTATAAGGTGCAGGGATTGGGCTTGGAAGGTAGTAATTGGGTGGAGACAGAGAGAGAGTGTGGAAATAGGAGACAGATAAGAGAAATGTGGCTAGATTGCACCGATACATGTGCAGTGAAGTTAGTAACTAGGCTCAATATGATGTTTATTTATTTATTTATGTTATTTTTAGCTTTAAAAATCATTTGATTGAATAGTAAGAGGGTGGTCTCAATAGAAGGATGGATGGATGTTTATTTACAGATATGGATCAGGGACTTGACAGGTGAGTGGTATAACAGAAGCAGAAGATGGTGTGATGTTAGATTTTTGCTGAAAATCCAGACTGACTTTTTTACAGCCCTAACATAAGACATTTTACTATGAGATGGTGTAGAGTGTCTCAAGGTGTGTGTGTGTGTGTGTGTGTGTGTGTGTGTGTGTGTGTGTGTGTGTGTGTGTGTGTGTGTGTGTGTGTGTGTGTGTGTGTGAATGTGTGTGTGCATGAGCGTGTGTGTGTGTGTGTGTGTGTGTGTGTGTGTGTGTGTGTGTGTGTGAGTGCGTGTGTGCTTGTATGTGCATGCATGCGCATGTGTGCGTGTGTATGTGTGTGTGTGTGTGTGTGTGTGTGTGTGTGTGTGTGTGTGTGTGTGTGTGTGTGTGTGTGTGTTGCTCACTGTCTGTGTCCTTTTCTGAGAGTGACGTCAGCATGTTGGTAAAATACTTGCATCTCTCATGAACAGAATGTGCAGTACTAAATAAAAGTTCATTATCATTGAAATCAGGCAGTTGCTACCCTGCCTCTGGATACCAAGTGCTATGAGACAGGCAACAGAAGGAGGAAGACAAGCATGCTGACCCCTCCACCTCCATTTTAGTCCAGCTATTTGGAGAATTATTTTGAATGTATTCATTTTATTCTTACTAAATGCATGCTTTTTATTCCTACTTTTTGAAGCTCTTAATACCCCCCAAAAAAACTTAATGTTTTTTACCCCAAATTCACAGTACTCAGGTGAACACTATGTTTCCATTAGATCATCCAGCAATACAAAGATAGACATTATGCTAATTACCAAGCTCCAGTAAATAAGTAAGCAAATAAGTAAATAAATATTCAACTTAGATATAGTCACATCACATGGACAGCTATTTTGAATGCCATTATATATCTTTACATGGATATATACTATATAAATGTTATTGGATTCCAATTCATAGATATCAGTAACACTTCTGATATGGCCAAGCATTTCCATCTTATGAAACTACTATCCTTCTATGTGCCCTTCCTCTGCCCTTATACATAGGTTACTGCTTACCTTGAGGGTAGAGCAAAATCCATCATATGGGATAATGCATTCTACATATGCTCACTCGCTATTAATTCTTTCAACAGGGCTTTATGCTTTGACCTTTATACCACTCTGAATTCATTTGTGGATTGATGGAACTGCTCAGCTGCATAAGTGTTTGATAACCAGGAAGTATGTTGATGTCACTGTTTTTGATATTTTGAATTTTTTTTCTATTTAGATTATTGGAATATTTAGGTTTTCTTCTTTTACTGCATTGAACATTTAGTTTGTCTGACTGCCCAGACATTTCTGCTTTTTGTAACATTCTGGCTTCTTCTACTACTAAAGGACAATGCTCCATTCTCCTTTTCCTAGAGTGCATTTTCCTACCCACAAAATTATTTCTACTCTGGTACATAAAACATGGCAAAAAATGGCAAGCCTAAGCTGTTTTTCCATTCTAAGACATTTCAGTGCTATTTGGCTTCCTCATTGCACAGCATGTTGGGTTTGAATGTATTGTTTTCCTGGTTGTTGCATCATCTTATGCAAAACATTTTATAGTTTTTGGCCCAAAAAGAAACCCACTAGTTTTTGTAGAATTTTTATTTTCATTCCTTCAGCTTAATAGACCTATAGAGTCTAAATATTTGCATCTGTTTTTGTGCATTGTCATTTACAGCTCCCTTAACCCCCCCCCCTCTGGGGCTATAAACCTACTCAGCCTTTGGGAATTCACCATTCTTTTATTGTATACTGTCAAAGTGATGCCACTTGAGACAAGTGACTAGAATTGACTGAACAAAGATCTATTCAATTCCAACTTAAAAAAAATCCAGTAAAAGCAATGTGTTTGGATATAAAGATTAAATGGCATATTGCAGTGTGTTTAAAATAATGAACAGATAGTACCACTGGAAGACCTGAGA